>NC_052514.1:10767848-11067848 GCF_014356525.2 Nilaparvata lugens
GAGTTACAGTTGTAAAATATGTTACACACTTCCATATACAATACCTACAATGACTGAATTGGAGGATTAAGAATTCTAAGTGAGATTAATTTTACTTATCACAGTACACTACAGTTCAGTAAATTTATATTCAGGCGGGCTGATCACCGGAAGGGTTGAGAAGGCCCAACTATACGCAGATTATCTAGATCCTTGTAATCCGCATCCATGAAAATTCAATATTAACAGTAATCAATGAATTTGTATATCAGTGCTTGAAGGAAATAAAATTGAGGGAAGATAAATTGGCCGGTTGTCGGTGACATTCATAACTATCCGACTAGTAGGATCTTCATGTACCAAGGTGCAGACTCAGTAAATCTCTTTCAAGTTTTCCAGTAGTGGGGATGAAATTTTCCAACCTTCTACCAGCCTCCTTCCGTAACCTTTCCCCTCCTATATTCCTTACATCCTTAAGAAAATGGCTAGTTAAAAATTCATTCTACCCTCCAGAAGAATTTAGAACAGGATTAGGTAGAATAAATTATCAATTATACTATTGAATGAAATAGTCAATTATATATTGTAGCCTTATTAGGAGTGAACTATCATTGTTCATATTGATTTGAATAGTTTGTTATTATTGATTTCATTATGTATTATGACGTATTCCTATATTGATTTCAATAATATTTGTTATTATTGATTCTATTATTTATTGTGACGTGAATGATTCATTATGTATTGGAATCTTACAGAATACTTTGTGACTTAGCCTTGTATCTTCAGGCTGAATAAATTGATTGATTGATTGATTGACTAGAATAATTGGAAATTATGATTCTTCATTTATAATAATAACATTTTATCGTCTGACCAGATAACAATGTATAGAAGTTTAGACTGTGGAACTATTGACGTAATTCTACTTGTATCTTAGATGACAGAGAGTTAATACAATTTATAGGGACAAAGAGTGATTGTGGACAAAGATGAACTATGAGAGTATGAGTGAGAGAGTAAGAGATCATAGGTTATCACCACTCCGTCGCAGTGAACATAATTTGCAACTTCTAATTGGACGGTCTACAAAGCATCAACTTATAACAAGCAAAGCCCGGACTACTGAGTACTGAAGCCCTTTAGACCTATCATGTAACGGCTCATCCTATTGGCTCATGGATCGTGACTGCCTAGAGTAAGCTTTACCATGAAAAACGACTCACTAATTGGCCACGGCTTGATTCAACAGTTCTTTAGTGCAACTAGTGTATTAATCAATTGCCATGCAGTATGGTTTGTTGCATCTGCAACAAGTTCCTCAGTCAGACTGATGCATCAATCTATTGCACTTGAAAGGGTTCGTATTGGAGACATAATTATCACAAAGCTTATAGGGTTATCATCAATGAGACCATCAAAAAAATTGAGTCACCTGGATGTTGTAAAGGTTTCATAGCCTACTTCATAGTGAAATCCACTTGAAACTTTCTGCATTCCTTGGAGATCTTTGTTTGCTAACAGATGCTAGTATTTTAAAGTGAATCTCACTATGAAAATTAAGGTGTATTTTGTTGTAGGTGATCAGTAGTAATCTTCATCTAATACAATGAAGGAAAGAACGGCTATACACGAACGGGACAAGAAAATTATGATTGACGCATCATCACGTCTGAGCTACTGGCCCTGGTATGGGAGCGTATAAATAATAATATTGTATCAAACTCAAGTGATCTCGTGATTTATAGTTTTCAATTTTTCTTTCTCATTGAAATCTGACAATTCTCTTCTAGAAGATTAATGTACCCATCATCTTCAATCACATTTTGGAGAGAATTAATATTCACATGAAATTTTTATACAGATTCCAATGTAATCTTTGATATTTTCACCACCAAATTCCATGTCAACTTTCAACAGAATCAGCCACTTTTAGCGAAGTCAGCCACTTTTCGTAAGATGGCAATATTCCCACGATCCCATTGAATAAGTACATATTTATATAAGATTTTTATCTCTTATACGTCCTTGTTTGTTTATTTTCTCTATTCTCCACAACAGTCGTTGCCCGAAAAAAGATCCAGAAACAAAAGAATCAGTTGGAATTTCATTTTTATTTACAGAAAGGATGAAACATTGGAATGGAAACAGGACATGATGCTGAAGATACAGCTTTGTTCTGTTGCTTGCAAAAAAGACGCTGGAGGACAAATTCGGAATTCAGAAAACCATGATGATGACGATGATTGTGGTGATGACAATGAAGATGAAGTAAAATAAGAAAGAACTATGATGATGATGATTTAGAAGCTGAGCAGAAATAAAAATAGACGCAGAATGTAATGAAAGAGCAAAAAACGTTGTATAGAGTTTGTATGCATAGGAGAAGCAGATGGATTTGCGGTAGTGAAGGATGGAAACTGTTTTCTCTTCTTGTCTTGGAATACACTGCAGCGTTATTGACATAGACACACAAAGTCTCTCGCTCACCCTCTCTCGCTCGCACATACACACAAGAGCTTTCAGTGAAGATTCGACAGTTTTTGGTGGACATTTTTGTCAGTGCCCTAAATTCTAGAGCTTGTTCACAATTCAAAATGTGAAATCTTTGGGGAGTGGGTCTCGTTGTCTGGGGCCAGACAACGGAAAACCAATTCCAAGGTTCCTCTCGGAGATTTACTGGTGGAATATGGGACAGTATGATTTTGAAGAAACTTGAGAACGGATGAAGAGATAGATGAGCGACTTTCTCTGATACCTCTAACCTCTCTCATTCTCTTTAACCTCTCGTACTTGCAGGAATGCAATCTTCCACCGAAGATTCCAGGTATTCCAACCGTATTCTCAGAATATGAGTTTTCACAAAATGGAATGAATTTTGAGTGTAAAAAATGGTTTTTGTCGTCATTCCTCTGTTGTTCTAAACCTGAGTAATATTCATCTAATAACTGCGTTTAAAAAGCCACATCCTGACTTTTTGTGCCAGATTGAAACATTCTCTGTCAATAAAGCGGAGGGGAAGAAATATTGTTGAGAATAGCAGTTTTGGGGAATATTTTCAGCAGATTCTTGAAATCTGTCTCAAAAAATTGAGAAAATGCAAGAAGAGACAAAATTTTAAGAACAACTTTGGCGTGATTTCGAAGCGCCCTCATCACAGCATTTCTATATCCTAACTAAACATGTGTATCAATAAAAATTGAAACGTTCAACGTCAATTATTGGTTTCTCCTGAACGTTGAAAAGAACGTAGAAATTTTTTTAGAATAGCACTTTTGAGGCAGATTCTTGAAATCCGTTTCCCTCAAACGAAATTTATGTTCAACAAAATGAAAAACTGAATATATCTTAAATAAAAAGACTAAGAAATTGTCATATAACCAGAGAGTTTATCACAGATTGACAACGGTGTAAGAACCAAAACCGGTCTTTCCAACTATCAATGAAATCTTTGGTTTTTGACAATTTCTTAATCGTTTTATTTAATAGGCCTATGAATAATTATTACCACAATATCAACTTCTCAACTACACAAAAATTGAATATATCTGGCTGATTGGACTGTTTTGGTTCAGTGGAAGTTTAGTTGTCAGGCTAAAAATAGAAGAAATGAAGCTAACAAATTAAAATCGTAAAACAAATTTAAGATGCAGGTAAATTAATTTTTCAACAATATTATCGAATGAATTAAAGAGTGTCGCTCCCCTTTTATTCATAAATTCATGTTTAATCCATTTTAATAGTCGTACTTTAGCGCAAATTAGCATCACACACATTAAATACGAAGCTACTACATAGCGAATAGCAGAGGCCTCAGCATTTCAAATATTCAGCAGCTACCACTCTTAAAACACAGATTGAATTGTTCAGAATTGTTTATAACACTCGAATAGTGGGCTTAAGGGTCGGGAGGCATACACAAACCACACAGCTCTCCAAACAAGGAAAACACATTAATAAGAGTGCAACAGAAAGTAGGTACTCCTCTGCCATTGTCTTCTTGGAAGGGGAAACTTTGAAGTGGCGGTGGTGGGGGGTTACAGTGGAGGGGAAAACGGATGAGTAGAGGTGGAAATAGGAGGGAAATACAATTAGAATGTACAATTTAGTTTTGATGAGATTTAGACCGCATGAACTGATTAACAAAGTTGCCTAGAGTTCTCTGTAGTGCGTCTGCTTCTCACTGCACTATTGTGTATTGCAGACTGACACGAGAGTGAGAGAGACAGAGAGGGAGTGATCGTGATAAATGTGTATAGACTGACACGAGAGTGAGAGAGATAAAGTGGGTGCGATCGTGTAACATCTTCTGAGAAGGGTTGATAGTTGGGTTAGGTTAGGACGGATTGAAGCCAAGGCGCATTCTGAAATTAAGACGGCCTCCAATCCAGTTATTGACTTGGATGTCAGCTCATCTCTCACTGGTTTATCAGCGTTTGATTCAATCACCTTTCAATTTCAGATCGCAAGATGGAGACCAAGTTAAGCTCTGTTTGAGAAACCACAGACACAACTCAATATTGGGCAAACTCTCACTCTGCTACAAGCTTGGAGTCAGTGCAGCGAGGAACTGTATCAAAACTTGGTGATTGACTCAAATTAATTATGAGTTTCCCAATATCTGTTCGAGATATTGCAAATTATATTGGAGTCCATCAAGGAAACTGAAACTATAACTAAACCGATACATATTTGAAAATATTATGTCAACTATAGTATTTGGAAAAGAACTATAGAATGAATAGATAGATCCACGTGATTGTAAATTCGCCTCGATCATAAATTCAAGCTTTTAACCGTGTAATTAGTTCAATACTGTTCTCCCCATTACAAACTTTTTTAGCTCAAAATAATCTTTTTACTGTCATAATTGATATTGTTTGATAGCAAAATATCAATGAGTATGAAGGTTAACATAATTTTGCCATCCAGGCTACTCAATCATATCCCATTCCGGCTAGGTTGGCCGAGTGGACTAAGGATTTACACCCTTCACTAGGACTTCCCTAGTACACTTCACGTCCGCTGCCTGGTCGTGGGTATGAATCCCACCGGTAGTCATGAACGTTTCACAATCACATGAATCATCCACGCTCTCATCCCATTTTACACTCACAAGCAAAAAGCTCATGTGAACATCATCCGAAATAGAATATTATTAATAATAAATTGAATATTATTATTAATAAATAGTTAAGAATATTAATGAATAATTATATACATAATTATATCCAATCACACAAGATCATCTTGGTGAATTTTCGAGTCTTTGACGCTTGTTTCTCTTTCGCTTTTATATTTCTTCTAATGTCAATATTCATCCGCTTATGGATTGTTTTTGATCTTGTTAAACCGTCGAGCATGGGATAAAGATGCTAGTCTTTGGAGTCATTCAGAACTGCAATGTATTAACACATTATTTTTTGCTGACGGTGATGCCAACATGAACTCTAAACTTGTGCGTTAGTAGTAAGGGGGATTATAATGCGATATGAGTGGACATACAGATCGGGAAGCAATTTTATAATTCATGAATCATATTCAGAGGAGTTGGGTCAGGTGGTCACCCTTCCGAGTTTATTGAATCATTTATTTGATCAATAAAATTGACTGCAAGCTGGTGTTCAAAATAACAAGATAGTGCATGAATAAAATTGAAACTAAACGCTCGGAAATACATGAACGTTGGTTAGCATTCCATTACATTCTTATACAAGTCTTTATTGTCATATTGGAGGATATCCAGCTGAACAAGAAATACTAATTCATAATAATAATTATCGGGAACCGAGCTTCGTTCTGGAGTACAAAAGCATAATAATTAATCAATTTATTACGGAAGAAGAAATTATAATAACATTCATAGTTCATACAGAAATGCTCTATCTAATCACAGTAAATCAAGATTAATTCTCAGAGGAATGCAAAAATTTTCCTAACAAAGGCCCGGGTGCACAAAAGCCGGTTAAATTTTAATCCTGATTAATTTCACGTAAACCAAATCAGAGAAGACCATTCAAAAAAGATGGATCTACTGGAATTAATCACGATTGAAAATAATCCGGCTTTTTTGCAAACGGCACTAAGTACCTGATTGAATGATTAAAAAAGTTCAACAGCTAAGTCATAATTTTGTCTCAGTCTCACAAACATGCACTCGCTCACTCACATCCATCATCAACAGACGACGAAATTATAAGCTGTTTCTCCAAAAATGAGGAAATCCTTTCAATGTCCTTCAGCAAGTTTTCCCAGGTATGAGACATAGTGCTATCGAATTTTCATATTATAAATCTACTATGTTCTGGATTTCGTGAGAATCGTTAGAGCCGTTTCCGAGATCCGGTGAAATAGAAACATCTGAACATTTAATCATCCAAACATCTGAACATATTAACAGAAATTGCTCGTTTAATAGTATAGAATAGTATAGTTTAATAGATTGTGAAATAGTAATGTCGTAAAAAATATCAGTGTTGTGAATAAAAAATTCAAATTTCACATTTTTCACATCAGGTGGCGAGCTCTCAAGGATACTGCTGATAACCTCATCAACAGGTGGCACACCAATGGAAGGCTGTCAGTTGGATTCACATCACAGAAGTGTCTACGGTTCCAGTAGAAAATAGCAGAAGACGTCTGCGAGAAACTTGTCATCTGGCGGAAATTGGATTTTCACAGGAAACTAATGACATCCAATCAAATCCACGAGCATGTCGATAGGCGCAGAAAAATCAAATTCCATCGATACGGTATCGTAGTTCATCGATATATCGAATTGAAGCTGAAATTCTCTTCTCCTCTCACAGTTACCTCGATACAAAATTTATACTCCCAGTTGGACGTACGTTTATTTTACTTGACCGCTGTTAAATGACGCCAATCAACGAACGAAATCAATTTAAGGCGAATGTGGATCTATTAAATATACATCCATTACATTCATACACCATTAATACTTCCAGTTGCACGTAAGTCTATTAAACTCAACCGCCGTAAAATGACGTCAATAAACGGAAGAAATCAATGCAAGGCGAGTTCAATTTGTACACCTGGTTGCACATACATACATTAAACTTAACTGACGTTAAATGACGCCAATCATTGGACGCAATGCAAGGAGAACACATTGAGCAAATCAAACGATAGTTTGAGAACGTAATTTCACGGCTGTTGAATGTGATGGACGTCCTTGTAACTGATCTAAAAACTTATTGATATTTCTGAGTAATGTTTGATAATATATTCGTAATATTCAGAACAGAGTTCCAATCAATATTATTATAATCATTAATCAATAAATTATAGCTTTCCAGTCTCTAACTGGGTTCTTTAATTATAATTATAATCTCAATGATTTGTGTTCATTGAATAAATAATGTTGATTAAAAAAGAGGTGATATTTATTTTTCACTAATAATTTCAAGGAAAGTAGGCTATATGTTATTATTTATTTATTCTTTTTTACAATGAAGCACAGATCGAGAGAGAAAAACTAAGAATACCTTGTACTATTTCTTTACCAAATTTAGGTAACATTAAAAGTCTAAATGAGGTTATGTCTTCTCGATTTCCACAAAATTTTCTGTCCAAAAATATTTTGCAAACCATTCATTTATACAAACCATTCTTTCGAATTTAAATACCAAAATAATAATAATTCATAGCACTTAGTTATTTTTAAAATAGAGAATATTCACTTATTTTTCAATGAAATTTTTAAACACGAACCAAAAAACAAACGTATTGAGCTTCTATAAGCTATGTAGTAAAGGAGCTATAAAAACACTTCTTTTACATCATATTATGTCATGACAATTTTTTATTCGGCATTATTTATGATAAACTAATAAACCAAATTCGACATTGTTTCCCATCCCACATCATTGGTTGATTGAGAGAATTAAATTAATTCTATTTATTCCAACATACTCCCGTGATGTAACAGAGACAATAGTTTGATGCAAAAAAAACAGAGGAAAGACAGATACCAAAGTGGAAGAAATATACCGCATACAGATAAGAGAAAGAAGAAAAACAAAGATTGAGAACATGCCTTGCCCAATATTTATACAGAAGCTGAAGGTACTCAGAACTTTTGAATGTATTATCTTCGATTATCCTACTTTTTGTTTTTCAATGAATAATTCTTTCCACTCGCACTGTACACATTCTTCTCGCACTCCTGTCTTTTGGGTTTTTTCATATCTTATCATATTTCATATACCTTTTTCGATCCATGTACCTCAACTAAAACCTATACTACAAGTTCCACTTCAACTACCACTTCCTAGCTTAGCAGCTACTCAGCATAGAACAAACAGCGAGGAAGGCGAGGGTCTCTGCTCTGACAACAAACTCTGTCCCTGTCCCATCGAGACCAGATCCGACTAGTTTACTGACTATTAAAATTTCAAATCAGTCAACAATGTGTAGCTGAATGACTAATGCTATTCTGACCGGTGTTTGTTCAGGCTATCCTGTCACGGCTTCAACGGAGATCCGGGCGTCTCAGTCAATATTTCTCGAAAATTCCTGATCTACCTGTGGTCTTCTCTCCATGTCCACGAACTCTACCTCTGTTCGTCTCACTTTTTCTTTTCTCTCAGACTCTAATCTGTTCCTTATACTCAAATAATCATGAACAGGAATATAATTCCATCGGATAATATGATATAATAATATAATTAATAAGTATAATATAATTCCTACGGATGGAATAAATTGGGAGTTGCATTTATTCAAATGCTAATTAATGAATAATATTATTTTTTATGAATATTCTTGCAACAATTTTTCACAGAATAGATGAGCTTCAATAATGATTATATTAATTATTATTAAACGAAAATCTCAATTAAATGCTGTGAATCACCCCGAAGACTTCTGCTACTGCAAATGTTGACATCAGTGTAAACAGCTAAATGGAAATTCGATGAGCGCTACTATACAAAATATTATAATATCTTATTTCCTATTTTCTTATTGGGATTTTCGTTTAATAATAATTTTGATTCGTTCAATTATTATTAAACGAAAATCCCAATAAGAAAATAGGAAATAAGATATAATATTTTTATATAGTAGCGCTCATCGAACTTCCATCTAGCTGTTTACCCTGTTAATATTTGCAGTAGCAGAAGTCTTCGGGTGATTCACAGCATTTAATTGAGATTTTCGTTTAATAATAATCAATATAATCATTATTGAAGCTCATCTATTCTGTGAAAAATTGTTGCAAGAATCAGAAAGAAGAATCTACTTGATTTCATGGATTAATGGATGAATTACAATTAACATGAGTACAATTTGTGGATTTAAGTGAAATTTCTTATATTTTTTGTGATTGTGAAGAAAGATTTCTGTTTCGATTTGTATTTTGAAATTAATGAATCTGATAAATTCAAAATTATTGTAGTACATACATTTTTTGGACTCGAAATAGTGTGTGAATTGAGTTATCATTCACATAACCTCTAGACTGTGTATTCCAAATTAATAATAATAATTATTATTATTACTATAAGGAGTGGCCGTAGTCGAGTGGATTAGATGCTGGCTTCATGATTCAGAGGCCCGGGTTCAAATCCCGGCTCGGGCAAGATATTTATCTCGGGCCACTCCCGTGTTTCGGATGGACACGTTAAGCCGTCGGTCCCGGCTGCCTAAAAAGCAGTCGTTAGGTCATGTCAGAGGCCCTGAAATTGATCAGTTGCGACCTGAAAACTCTGACACCAGACCTGAGCCAGCCAGGTCATACGATATTATTATTCCAAATTAATCTCAGTTTTGGGCGAATGCCTGTTGTTTTTACCTACCCGCATTGTATCTATTGTCTATGGATGAATGGAATGAATGGAATGAATTTGGTTGATACCTTATTCTTGTTCATGGATGATGCTCATTATTAATAATCTTCATTGCAAGGAAGCTTTCTGAGCTCATATGTATGTTTGTGAATTCATTTTGCCGTCCTAATACAAATAATGTTTAGGAAAATAATTTTTATCGAAGTGATCCATTTCATCATAATCACGAGTAAACAGCTAGGTTATATAAGTGATTGTAATAGTACATGTAAACAACAACTACCTGTTACAAAGAATAATAAGTAATATCAAGTACAATACTTTCAGTACTTTTGAACTCAGAAAGTTGAGAGCTTCAAAGTTTCTATGTAGGAACAATAACATTCTCACCTGATCATATAATATAACATCCTTGTTGGTTTCTATTATTGGTTGCCAGGCAACCATTGCATGATGCTTGGCTGAGAGAAGTCTCAAGAATCATTCATGAAACATCCCTGAGAGTATTTCGATACGATCTAGTGATACCGTGAGATTCCACCTGGTATAAAACGTATGTTGCAAAGAGTATGCAAACTGTACCAGGTGAAAGAAGTCCAAAATTCATGTATTTACTCAGAATATCAACGAAACTCCCTGATAAGCAAATAAACTGGACGGATAGTAAACAGATAGAAAAAGGTTGATGTCAGGGTAAGTAAAGATGGAATTGAAAAACTGCCACCGCTCAAGGGGATTCGAGACTTTTGTATTTAATTGGCGGCCTGCGGCTTCAAAGACGTTTCTACCTGGTGATCCCTGATGGAGAAGGTTCATATATACAAATAGAGGCTTTCGATTCACAAACCGAGGCCCATATGTTACACATATTATAAAACCTTTGAGTTTTTCCGCCACTAAACACATGATCAAAAGGATTCATCCTTTGCGAGAACGTCTGCGACCTGCCAGTATAGGATCAAGTAGCAGTATGAATAGAAGATAGGGATGGATACTTATGAATAGATTATATTCTGTATCTATCCCTGAAAGGATAATACGTGAATGCTCTATTGTTGTGATTGGATGTAAAAAAGTGTACCGTACAAATAAACTGCACGCTTCTGAAAAGAGACCCATGAATTTCAAGTTGGTAGCAAAATACCCACTTGGATGTATAGATTTTGCGTATAAAATGAAACTTTCATTTATAATAATATTAAGCATAATATTCTAAGCATCTCTATCAGAAGCACAGTGAATCCAAGCCCACAATCATAATCCAATTGTATATTCATTCTTGCACTTCGATTGAAGCATATTTGGAAACTTATGACATTGACTATCTTCTCAAGTTATTGTACAACTCTCACCTTTGATTATAATGAACAAGTATTATTTGTTTAAAAGTGATGCAACTTGTGTCCAATAATTCAAGTGAACTATTGAAAACCATTAGATTATCACCATATAACGCTCCTAATAACTATAAAACTATTATAGTTCACTAGTAGCTCTGTGGACAGTGGACCTCGCGCAGATGAAAACCACAGCCTCTATCAGAGTGAATTGTGTCCTGTCCTGACGTGTCGGGGAGATGATATCGGTGTGTAAACAACACTAATAGCTGTTTGAAATGCTGTATCGACAATTATTAATATTCATTTTAATAATTATCATTAGAATTCTAATAAATTGTTGTATACAACTAAATGCTTACTGAGTTGATAGCAGAGAAGAGTCTGGAGAAAATAATAAGCTACTTCGAGCTATCAATATTGCATGCCTCATCGCTCATAGCCCACACGACAGCTGATTTTTTAACAAATTACATTGGGATATTGATTGCATGCAATTAATATTCCACTCCACAGCTGATTTATGATGAATAACTCTATAATCTGATTTTTACGGTAATATTGGCGTTCGAAAGAGACTCCTTTTCCTTTTGTATTATCCTTAAAATGCGAAATTTTAAAAAACCTTGTATAAAGGTCGAAGCGCAATTTTAAGAGGAACATACCTATCAAATTTCATGGAAATCTATTGCAGCGTTTCGCCGTAAATGCGAAACAAAAAAACATGTAAAAATAAAGAGAAATGCAAAACCGTCGACTTGAACCTCATTTTGCTCGGTCAATTAAACTGTTATAGTTCATAATATATTCCTAGTTTGAATACGAGGAATATTTCGGTTAAAAATTGGACAAAACTCATGAAGTGGTAAATATAACCTATTTTTGGACTATTTCTATCAAAATATGGATAAGGAACAGTTTTGTAGATTCAAGTATGGCTTTAAGGCTTTGAGCAGTATGGCTTTAAGTATGCCGTTCCTTCCCTAAACATTCATAATGAGTAACGAATGATTATTGTATCTAAGAATGTAGTGATGAAAAAGTAAATTAACAGTTACTCTCCTTATGGCTACGCACAGAACGGTCAGGTCAATATAATGTTCTTCCATATCTATAATATATACCAGGGCTCTCCAACCTACGGCCCGCGGGCCACATCCGGCCCGCGGATGGATTTTGTCCGGCCCGCCAAGAGTTATTGCAACAGATTTAAAAAAATATATATTTATACACATATTTGACAACAACTGTGAGTTCAGTACTCTTCTTTTACTAGCCACTCCATTTCTTAATAAGTGTAAAATTAGCTGTAAACAAGCAGCGATCAACCATTGTGAGATATTAGCAAATGGTCTGCACGGACTGTACATATCCCTGTTTGAACGCTAGAAAGGAGGTAACTTACTCCCATTTTTACAGAAAAAGACTTTAAAAATATAAAAAACCATGCTCGATCTATGTTTTCTCTTTTTGGATCTACCTACTACAAGTGTGAGCAGACATTTTCAAAAATGAAGTTTGTTAAATCCAAATACTTTCTTATCAGATGAACATTTGAAATCAATTTTAATGATTGGAACCACAAAGTTTGATCCTAAATGGGCGGACAATTCAAGTGGAAAACAAATTCTCACTAAAAATGAGTATTCTCTTTTAGCATGGTAGCTTTTTATAAATTCATGCATTGGCAAGTTTTCTTATGAGCTTTTAACACTCAATAAATTGGACTTTGTATTAATATTGAATTAATTGGTTTGTTTCTTCCTACTTAAACATACTTAAAACTCTTCATATTATACAATAATTGTACACCCCCCAAATCTCCCTTCGTGTGTCCCCACAAGTCAAATTCCACGTACATCCTTGTTATTGGCCCTCTTAGCCTCCCAAGAATTACCAATGTGGCATGTGTTTGGAGACCCCTGATCTATATCAATGACACCAAATATTTCTATCATTGCAGAGCTGTTTATTGGCATTCATCTTCACCACGACTTACTCGTTCTGTTCGAATCTCATGCCATAACATTAAGGTAAAATCAGATCACAAATTAGTGAAGCTGATCAAAACCCTCTCCAACAGAGGTGGTCCCAAGAAAGCATGTACCGTTTTGATTTTTATAGCCACATCCTCCCAATATTCCACCAAGCATGCAACTGTTAACACTTATATGGCCTCCTTAACTCTTAAAAACGAGAGAAAAAAATCTGAGATGATAGGGTTGATAGAGAGAGGTGTTGTGAGAGGACTGTGTTAATGAGGAGGAAAGACATAGGGGTGAAATGAGAGGGGAATCGTTGGTCCTGATCAGTGTTATAGATGGTATTGGAGCTATTCCCGAAATGTATCGGACATAAATTGGCTTCATTAGCACCAGAAGTGCCGCAATGAACTGGTTATTGCTATCCTTGTCCAAACATGAGCTTCACTAGCATTATTTCATCTCAACTGAACTCTTCTCTCTTTTTACTTAGCTGGTCGTAATAAGTTCTCGCATGATCGGTTCTAGTGCCAGCACTAGCAGCCCATTACTTGCTGAATAACGATGTTATGGTCTTGCTTTTTTCCCTCATCAATAAATAGCGTGTGAACAGAACAGATAAAAATTCGAATACGTGCAGACATGCTCGTTCTACAAAAATTATAAAAATGAGAAACGAACTTTGGACTTCATATTACAATTCCGCTGGATATGAGCTTGGAAAAATATGGCAGAATCTCTCATATTGATTGAGATTTTTGGGGTTTCAATATTGGGATACAGCTAATGTTCCTCATATATCTGTCTGTTCGCTTGAGGGTCAATTCTGAATTATAGAAAAAAGAATTGTGAAACATAAAAAAGCAACAAAAAACCTGAGTAAGTTTCTTGTTTACGGTCAATCCCTTTATTGACATCAATTCATTTCTTAATTCCAAAATTTAACAACGTAACAAATCAAAGGTTAATAAATCAAACACTTCATCATCATCATCTTCTTACAAGGATTAGGCTCTATTGGCCTGTACCGGCATCCATTTCTTCCTTGGTCTTCCTATGCCTCGCTTTCCTTCGGGTTTGTACTCCCATGCTAATATTGGGAGCCTATTGGATGGCATTCTGAATAAATGAGTAGACCAATTTTCCCGATATTTCTTCAGAATATCCAATAGCGGTTCTACATTCAATTCAGCTCTTATGTTGTCATTCCTTATTTTATCCAGTCTACTACAACCTTTGACCGCTCGTAAAAATCTCATTTCAGCAGCTTGTATACGAGATTCAGTTTGTCTGTTTAAGATCCATGCCTCACTACCGTATGTTATTAACGGTATCGCCATTGTTTTGTAAAACTTCAGCTATCTTGTCTCGTTCGCCTTCTTATAGCTCGTCTAATCAAACACTTATCACAAAAAAGTGATTTGATACCAAAAGAGAAATGGTTGCTGATGCAATTTTTCTAACAAACATCATCATGATTCAAATAAAGCTGTTGTGAGAGACCTGATCTCTTTATCTCCTTATTTTTGAAAAATTCACGAAAACGTACCGTGAATAATCGAGGAAATAGTGTTTCTCTATTTATAGTATTGGTACAAGTAAGGGAATAGTGTTTTTTATGAATAGATCTTAGTACAAGTGATACAATTATTCTTCAACTATGTGATGGAAGAGAAGTTTGAATTCTGATAGCTTTAATGTTCTGGGCTTGATTCTGTGGTACTTTCTTGAATGATTGAATAAATTTATCAATGAATCAACTTCTCTAACGGCTCCAACACCTAAGAAGTGGAATGTTGAGACTGGGGACGATACATAGTTCTGTAAGTTCTCCAATCAGACAAGAAATTATAATATTCTCACAACTGAGAATAAGTTTAGTTGCATCATTATTAGAATTCAAAACTGCTCATGTAAATTGTATCCATTTTGTTTACTCGCCAGCACAGAATCAAATCAATGATTGGGAGAGAATCAACAGAACTACTTCACTCTTATGTAAATATCATTAATTAAGCCGTCGGTCCCGGCTGCCTAAAAGGTAGTCGTTTGGTCGTGTGAGAGGCCCTGAAATTGATCAGTTGCGACCTGAAAACTCTGACACCAGACCTGAGCCAGCCAGGTCACACGATATTATTATTATTACTATTATTATTATTATTATTATTATTGTTAATATTATTTTAAAACATTTCCATCTATAAATTCAAATCTTGCAAAAATATCTCTGAGTATGTACAATGCCCCAATATAAGCTAAAATTAGCTTCATGGGGTAGCCACAAAATTATAATAGGAAATTTTAATAGATTCTCACTTCATGTATGATAGATATAAGATGATACATGTATATTGATTAATTCAATTTGTAAAACCTATTATGCATGTAATGTGAGAGAAATTTGAATAAAAAAAAAATATATCATCATCATGAGTAGTCTTCAAATATTACTATCAATTTATTTCTTTATTTAGACTCAAGATAATTGATTCATACCAATTAATTTGAAACGGAAATTCATGTTGAATTGAAATTTCAGAAATGCAGTCTCTATATAATTCATTTTTATGCTCAATTATTGGTACAGACCTTGCAATAACTGTATTCAAATTAAACGCTTCAAGACAAATCAAGGAACTCATTCCCCTAGGAGTAAATTGAAGAAGTAGTGTACATTATTTGGAATTGAAGAGTTCATAGAGCAAGTAGAGCATAGAGCAGCTCAACTGGTTCGATTTCAAGGACCACCTCTCGAGTTTGAACACCCTTGGGTTATTACGTCATTGGCAATAATGTTCATTTAATTCGATGTCATAACTTTTTCGCAACCTAATTTGTTTATTGCAAATTAATATTATCGTTGTTTGACAGTGTCAATATTCTAAAACTCAATTAAAATAGATATTATGATACATGATAGATGTAACTGATAAGGATTGGAAATTAATTTCACAGTTCGAACGTGCGTGAGGTCGTATATTCAAGGATATTGTAGATCTGTTATCATGGATAGTATTTATGTTCTGATAAATCCAGAGCATATTAGCAGGTAGAGGTATTGTGATAGTGATCTATGTTCAGCTCTCATTAATGATACAGTTATGTTGTAAGGTGAGAAGTCGTTTCTATGAGATGTGTATCGGATCACGTGCGAGTGATAGAAATAAGATTGTAGAGGGAGAAAGAAAAAGTTGTGAAGAGAGAAATAGAAGGTGGGGAAGACGAAGGAGAAGAAGCAGGAAATAAAAAAGAAGAAGAAAAAGAGTCTGGAGTTGAGTTGAAGAGTGATTGTTGTTTTGTAAAGGTAAAGGAACGAGATAGAGAAATTGATGAAGTATGGGAGGAAATGTACATTTCGAGAAGAGAATCTGATTTATGATAAATCAGAGATATTTTGAATAACAAAGTAGAGAGTAGAAAATATATCAGAATTAGCACCTAGTTCGGATGAATAATATTTATTAGACTATTTATTGACTTATACAACTAGTACATCATCAAAAATGATAGAGAGAGAAAAATAAGGTAAAAAATAATAAGATTACACATAGTCCGAAATAGGTTAAGTCTTGTAGTTGTTCACTTCACAAAATTTTCAGTTCCTAATTATTTTCACAAAGTAGATTTTTGACCTACCTAAGAAGTATTATGTGAGATTGAATGTAAGTTATCGATTGTCTTCAGAAATTAACAGAATTATACGCTCAGCTAAATTACCAATTGAGAGAAAATCGAAGCGTTTGAGTGTGAGTGGAGCCCTTCGATTGGCCATTAGCTGTCGACCAATAGCGGCTGAGCTCGACTGCCATTGGTCGACACAGAGCACGCTCAAGTATTCCAAATATGGTCATGAGAACCGTGAATTGCAACAAATAACCAGTAACTTACAAAAGCAAATGGAGTATATGAGAAAGGGTGGAATAAAATCCTACAGTATATTATTGAAAACCAGAAAATTCATGGTCTACATCAAAAAATAAAAAATATATTAAATGAGTAGTGGAGGTCAAATTTAAACGTTAAATAACAAGGAACTACTACTCCAAGATTATACATTATACTAAATTATTGGTGTTGGAAACGATAAAAATGAATCTGTTCATTCGAGCTAGACATCGGAACGTTTTTCATTATGCTAGTTATTTAGGAAAAATGCAATAAATAATTGAAAAGAAATCATATCAACACAGAAAGTTATATTAAGAATTTATAATGATCTTAAGCTACCTCCCTCTTCCATGATAATAATTAAATGTCCTTCTGTCACTATGAATCAAATCTCACAATCATCATCTTAATTGATAGCAGAATTATTATTCTAGCAGTATTGTTCCAGTTACTATGTCGATTACTTCGCCAGATACAATACTTCTAATAAACTCTTGGATAATCTAGTTCAGAACTAGGGATCTATTATTGAGGACTTAGCACCTCAATTGAGTTCATTTTGAGGATGACTATTCTGAGCCTCAAATAGCAAGATATTAGGTTCGCCTAACGGTTTCAGATAGAAGATGAGTAGCTAGATCAATCTCTATAGTAAAATTCACTATTAACTGACAGCATTCCTGGTAAATAATATCAATGTTCCCCATTCATCCAATACTGACAGACTGTCAGTTTGGAGGGATTCACTTTAAAGTGACAGCATTCTTTATAATATGGTATTAATGCTTTACATTCAACCAATGATGACAGACTGACAGTTTAAAGAGGATCTACTATAGCAATAACTTAGTGTGATGTTCTATATTAATTACTCTCTCAAGTTACACAGCCCCTTCAATGCTGTAACCGTTATATATTTGAAGTTATATGCCCCTATCAATAGCTATATACGTAGTTATAGGCTCCTATCCATTGTTATATATTCGTAGTTATATGCCACAATCCATAGTTATATATTTGTGTAGTTATAGGCTCCTATCCATAGTTATAGCAGCCAGTTGTAAGGGGACGCGAAGGATATTAACTCGGATTAAATGTTGCTTCAGATGATAGCTCTACAGGATTGATCTTCTCGCAAGAGCGTCTTAATCAAAGTAATAACAGCCGTAAATCAAATGAAGATGATTCGCAGATTGGCCCAGTTTGTGCAGTAATGAGCACTTGTCTCAAAATTGGTGTATTTTAATTGTAGGTTACCATGGAATTGTTTTACGAGTAGGTTCACTACTGTCAAATGAATGACTTTACTGAGGTCTGAAATTTTCTGTGAACTGAAATTCAACGGTGCCATTTTCTTTTGATTGAATCTTTCTCAAACGAATCTATCATTTGTTCTACATGGAGTTTTTAACGAGAGAAGGTAATCTGCCTCTGCCATCTAGAACGAGGAAATAAATTAATTTATGAACTGAATTCCAATATGTCCATTGCATAATCTCTTCAATACAAGAGTGTTCCTCGTAGGATACTAGTACTAAGAAAAACTTGTAGTAGAAGAAACTCCGATAGATATTTCGAAGGAAACATGGAGGGGGTCCCAAATGATTGATGCATAACTCAACATCATAGTCATTTTTACTTTCCTTGCCCTATTACCATAGGTAAGGAAAGTATTGCTTTCCGAAAAAAATTAAGGTACCCAAATTTGTAAATTTCTATACATTTCGAGGTCCCCTGAGTCCAAAAAAGTGGTTTTTGGGTATTGGTCTGTATGTGTGTGTGTGTGTGTGTGTGTGTGTGTGTGTGTGTGTGTGTGTGTGTGTGTACCTAAAATAGTCATTGATAAGCTCTATCAACTGCCACAAGTCCCATATCTGTAAAAATGTCAGTAGCTCCGCCCCATCTATGCAAAGTTTGATTTTAGATTCCCAATTTTATCAGGCTTTAAATTCCAAGTGGAAAAGATTGAGCATGAAAATCTCTTCAATTAATGTTCAGTAACATTTTCACCTAAAATTGAAAATAAGCTCGAAATTCGAGAAAATGTTATTATTTCAATTATTGCTAACTGTTGGAAACTTTCGATTCTATTAAATCATTCACTATGAAGAGATAGCAAACTTCGTGTGTATCCAGCCTTATTGTCCTGTCACCAGCTGACTTGGATCATTGAATAGTAGACTTGAGATGCGCGGGAACACTAGCGTCAGGTGATAAATTTTCATAACGGCAAGGAAAGTTGTGTGAGTGCGCCACACCAGATTTTTGTTCGTTATTTTCAGTTATCGATGGTGAACAATAACAATTGTTTATCATTTCTCATCATTTATGGATCCTTTTTTGATAACATCCATTTATTATGATAATTTCATAGAAAATCTATTATGGATAATGACTTGACTCCTTTCAAAATGAATAATAATTATTGGTTTTATTGATCAACATGAATGATTGGTAATATATCATTCAATATCATGAATGATCATCAATTTATTAATGAGGTGAATAATAATATAACAAATAAATGGATCTTGTCAAGTAGGTCAGGTACAAGAAATACATTTACAAAGATGACATAACGCAGAGACAAAATAAAACAAAGCCAGATTACATTAATCAATGCTAGACAACATACAACAATGCCAGACAACTTGAGAAAATGTCAGACAACATGAAAGTCCAAGTGGGAAAATATATTTCTTTGATTTGTTTTTCTCAACTATTATCAAATATGTATATGATTTTTTTGTGGATATGAATAATTGAATTGAGTTTATTATTCTCTATTTATTTTCAAAATGAAGCACAGATCGGGAGAGAAAAACTAAGAATACCTTGTACTATTTCTCTACCAAATTCAGGTAACATTAAAAAGTCCGAAATGAGGTTAAGTCTTCTAGATTTTCACAAGGAAATTGAATTGAAACAATGTCAGAATTGAATGTTTTAATTTTTGGAACAAAATATTTGAAATTGATATTTATTTTACAGTTTTGAGTACTAAGTGGAAGGAATTTTGTTATCAATTCAGATCTTAATTTTTCTAAATTCAAAATTAATTGTTTCAAGTGTTTGTGTTTTGTTTCAATGTGGAAATAAGTGAAGAATTGGAAAGTCGCACATAACCTTCATTTGGACAATTTATTTTATGAAATTGGGATGAAAAGAAGTTTTGGACTGTAGTCTGTTTCTTTGTCCTTAAGATGATTGTTAATGATAGAAAGATAAATAGAAAGCATGGAAAAATATCAGATAACATGAGACAACATCAGATAACACGAAGCAATATCATATAGAATGAAAACACATCAAAAAACAACATGAAACAATGAATAATCCAATTGACTAGTGGACCAAATTCACCGATTAAGTCTGGATCTCAATTTCAGAATAGTATCACTTTCAAGTAGGACAAAAACTATCTGATTTCGCAGAGTGCTTGTTGGATTTCAGTTGTGCAGTAGTTACCCTAGCAAAGCACCCCATCCCGAGAAACTTTTGAGCCGTCTCCAAGTCGAAGCCAGCTCAACTTTCCTGTCAGACTCGTTCATTCTAATGGAAAAGTATTTGTCACGTCGTCTCTGTATCTCATTACAACTTTTGCCACTAGCCCGACAAATGATTATTGCTTCAGACCCACCAACAACTGTCAGCGGCCCTCATAAATGGCATCACTGCTTCCAATGCAACTAATGCTGACAGATTGACGTGAGTCTCACTATAGATGCGACGCATTTCTCAACTATATATAGATAGAGACATTCCATACCTCTCTTCTATTCTATAAGAAGCTCTCCACTATGTATAGATATTCTATCCTCTCAAGTAGTGGCACACAGTTGTTGACTACGACAAGAGTATTCAGCTCACAAAAACTCCTGGGAAGTTTGAAGCCGCTGTTTGTAGACTCTACTCTTGAGTATATCCTCGTCGCTAGAGATTGGGAACAGATCTGCAAAATCTCTGGCAGAGGAAGTTGTTGAAAAGGTGAATCGGAAGGTAAAAAGGATATCCTCTGTGAGGGTTCGATTTTACTTGTCGAGCAAATAATGCTACAGACAGAATCGATTCCATAGATCACTATAATCTGTACCGATATTCAGAGACTCTCTAAACCTAGTCGAAATTCAGAGAAGACATTAGAGATAAATACGAAAAATGAGTGAACAAACAGGTCGATTTGTAAGTTTCTTCAGCTCGCTAGCGTTCTTCTATATCAATGAATCCTTTCATCATTGCACAGTCGTCTAGTGACAACGATCTTCACCGTAGCTTTTAATATTAATATTTTTTTATTACCGAAATTAATACATGTTACAATTTATAGTAGATGTAGTCTAGAATCTACTGATTCCTTAGAAATGTGTTCTGTTTGCACCTTGATTGTCCTCCCATTGAAATTAGTCTGTTTCTATGGAATTACAATGGAAAATTATGTGTTGATCGACTCTGAAAGTATTTTGAGATAACTTGAAACACGTATTGAATTGAATTTTCTTTCAGATATTCTATTATATACCCTCTCATTGAAATCAGTCTGTTTCTATGGGGAAACAATGGAAAATGATCTGTTGATCAAATCTGAAAGTATTTTGAGATAACTTGAAACACGTATTGAATTGAACTTTCCTTCAGATATTCTATTATATAAGAAATGTGAGGAAATACTTGTACAATAATTTATCTGTTGGTCGATTTGATTATAATTTTTCTCTCGGAATAATATCATAGAAAAATACTCATTCAGTAACTCAAAATCGAAGAACATACTTGAAAACCTACTGATTTTCTAGTTGGATAATTGAGAGGACAATATTATTCGAGGAGATGAAGAATGGAATTGATTGAAGGTCTAATTGATATCATCCAATTATTATTATTATATTAGAATCAATGATCCATTTACTTAAGGCCATTCCACACAGCACATGGCGTGTGTGGTTGGACGCACGCCACGCCGGCCACGCTAGCCACATGCCAATTCACACCGCCACGACTGTTGCGATGCTATACCGGCCACGTTTCCCGTCAGTATGCAGGAAGATGTCAACTCCGACGGTCCCGTGGTGTGAATCTGGATTTTCTTGTGGCTTACCTTGGTTTGATGACTCCAACAGCAGCAGTAGTAGTGATAATGAGCTGGTTTTATTGTATTCGGTGACAGCACGGGACCAGTGGGTACATCCAATTAATAAAAAAAGGAAGACCTATGGCGAATTCCATCATTTAATGCGCGACCTTGAGGCTGACAATGATAGTATACGTTCTATACGATAGTATACGTCTAGTATACGTTCTGCGCATGCTCGGACCAAAACGTGGCCGGACACGTTTGAAAAGATCGCTCAGAGAGCGAACGGTAGCCACGCGTGGCTAGTATAGCAAGCGTTGCCGCGTGGCCGTGGCTGCTATGTGAATTGCTTCATTTGTTTAGCTGAGTAGCGATGTTTTGAAAAGTAGCTAGCGTGCGTCCAGCCACGCACGCCATGTGCTGTGTGGAATGGCCTTTATTATTTGAACTTTTGAAAGACAGTGCTCATTCGATTCAATAATTTATTATTATATTCACGAGCTGAGGAGTATGAAATCTCCATCTGCGATATAGAATGTAGATATGAGATAATGGACACAACATTTTTTTGGAATAAGTCTGTTCTAAGGATATTATCCAGAAAATTACATTGATATTGGCTGCAGATTATTAAGTCACTCCATTACTCAACCAGTGATGATGACGATGATGGAGTCTGTTAAAAAGATCAAGAGAGATTTCCTTGATCCGAAAACGCTGAGTATGTAGTTTGTGGATCACTCGCTAATAAAAACTGAGAAGATTCAGTTTCCATGTAATGCTTTGAGCTACGTAATCCGAGGTAAGATTATTCCACCTGAGCAAAGGGAGAATGTAGAAATTGAAAGTCTTAAGATGAACAAAGTACGCCAAAGTTTTCCCCTTCTATCAGATTTCAAAGAGACATGGGAACTGTTTATTTGAAGGGAAGTAAACTTGACAGCAATATTTCCTCTTTTCTTGTTCAATTTTCCATATTAAACTGGAATACCACTTGAGAGGAAAGCAGGAAAGCCGAGGGACGAAATATCATAGCGGAGCTCAGATGGGGACCGTGCTTTTTATTTTCCCATCTCCTGCAATAAAAATCTTTTGAGGGGATTTTTATTGAAATCCCGTTACTTTACCTCGTATAAATCCTGTTACATAGTCATGAAGAAAAGTTCTGCTCTTCCACTTCTCGTTTCCTTGGAAACGGAGGAAAGTACAAGAGAGATAATCGAGAGCCTAAGGGAAAATGTCGGGGAAGAGAGAAGACAACCAACTAGTTGTGATTTGGGGATAGAAAGACATTCACAGATTTAGGCCTTGTAATAGATCTGCCGCCACATCATGGTAGATTCGTCCGTGAGTAAGCTTTATATATCAGTACGTTAATTGTTTTAGGAAAAATACTTGATCGGTATTGATTCTATTGTATGATATAAAGTGTATCCTTTTTGAAGAACAGCTTTAAGAATTTTATTTGTACCATGAGACTGTAATATTAGAGTTCCCTCCAATCCTCTATTCATCTCAAGAACCGAACTGGAAATCGGAGATGACTATGATATTAAATTTATTATCGAGTAAATACGATTGGAAATTCTCATCCATGAACTTATAAATCATACATCATGGAAAAGCCTTACAAAGACTGTAAAATTATTTGACTATGATTTGATTGCCTATTGATAGTAGTTGTAAGATATATATATAGTCGTATGGTCAGGGGGAAAAAACATAGTAGGTACTTTCCTCACTAGAAAAGAGTCGTCAAGGAAAATTAAAAAGTTGTAAGATGCACTCTGAAGATGGGCCCAGTGGATTGAAACGCTTCCAAACTTGACAAGTAGGCGAGTAAGTTGTAGAAGTACTGTTATAAAAATGGAAAAATGAGTAATACGTTTGTTTTTTTTATGTACTGTCACTGGAACAGTTATTGGTTCAAATCCCATCAAGAGCATGCTTAAAATCTGCACTTGAGTTCCATTAAGGTTTTTAGAACAATGCTAAAATATTTCAGAGATAAAGATATCATGTCAAGAGCATGTATTTAAGGAATAATAACTAAACTTGAGTTGCATTACGATTTTCAAAATAGTGAGAAGATTTTATAAAGATAAAGATATTCATGAGATACTCGATAATACAATATCATCTTTGGGAGAACAGGATCAGTGACCATGACTTTCAAATGATTGTATTATTGAAGGAATCATGGTTTATATCATTGATAGGGTATAGTTATTGAATCTGCAGAAGTCATTACAGATGGATTTCCATTATCTGATTGGTGCACAGATCAACAGAGCTCTGCTTAATAACTCATGTGAAGATTCATGTAGCTCGAGTATCAAAACAGAGAATTTCTCATTTTTCAGATGAGCAGCAATAATTTTGAATCCACTCGGCCGCAAGTGGCAATCTTTGAAATTGAGATGATGAAATGGGGGCCAGTGATGAGTGAACACTAGTGTTTCTGCTGGAATGCTATTCGCTATTCTGGCGCTCCATTCATTACCAGAAAATATTTCCTAGTCCAACAATATCTTCCGTGCTTTATGACCGAAAAAACATTCGCCATTTTCGGTTGCTTGTTCCTAAGTGTTTCAGTTCGTCAACAGAAGTGCATGCCGGGAACAAAGCCAAAAAGCATAACCTAACTGTTAAATAATTTCGAAAAACTGTTAAAATTTATTGAAGCACAGGCAGAGATAACAGATGGAGCGCAGATAACAACAGCGAATTCCTTTCTGTCCGCTTTACAAGCGAGCTGAGCCTGGTTAAACCCTCACGCAAGTGCCAAGATATTTCTACTTTACAGCTTTTCTATTTTATGTGTTTACGAACTCGGGAAAAGTTGGTTAAAGCTTTGCGGTGAACTGCTATAAATTTAGAAGAGTACTTGATTGCTTCAATATCATTCAGATTTTGCTTGTTAGGGTTGGCATACTTTAGTGGCCAAAGTGGAACTGGATACTGTAAGCAATATATTTGCCTTCACCAAATATGTAAGGGTGGGAAAATGAAAAAAAAACACAAGAAAAGATCGTACAGGTTTTTGATATTTAAAACAAAACAATAAATTATTTATTACAAAATTAGAATTATAATTAGAAATTACGAAATAATAATAATCAGATGAATATTTCAGGGGCTACTCGCTTCGCTGCTAATGAGGATTCAATGTTTGTGGTTATGAAAAATTTAAGAACAATGACTCAGTAGTCACCTACCTTTTTGAAATAGCTTCCCACTTTGGCATCCACTGGTATTTCGCGGCGTTAATTATTAATTAAAAATCAAAATAACTGATCTAATGAAATGGATTCAGATCCCGTCCTATTCAATAATACAATTCTCTTTAAACTGCCCGAACTGCGACAGGAAAACTGTATTATAAAACAAGAGCAAGATCTATCCCCTTCACCAGAACAGCCGGACTTTACTCACAGTCCTCTCGAACGAGCTCACACACACCGACTCACTCACTCAAAAGTAAAATTTTGGATATTAAATATAACTCAATCAATGCTAAACATGAAAGCCATCTCAAGTACATATTTTTATATGTCGCACAAGCGGCACGTTTGTTATTAAAAACAAAAGAGAAGCTACATTAATTTTGACAACAAATGAAATAAACAATCTTTCTGTCGATGACAAAAATTGTTCAAAGACAAAAACACTGTTCATTAAACTTTTCTAATTTGAAACTCTAAAATTCTAATCAATATGAGATAAATATATGATTCATATATATGTCCCATATGACCAGGTGACAATACTATAGTGAGGTCCACGTTATAATGACAGTATTTGATCAACTTTGGTTCTGCTATCCTTGTCAATCATTCGACAAAGCCGGTGGTACTATCCTTTTCTAGGTCCACAACGATGACAATTATGTTTTTAACAGTGTAGACATATAATTAATTAATGCAGAGAATCGGCATCGCTATTCTCCTATCTTTATCTACTTCCATTATAACGTGGACCTCACTATAGACGAAATTCATCAATTTATGGTTGGTTGAGTCTATAAGAAGAGCAAGGGTTGTTTATTATTTGTTCTAATAATTGATAACTTATATAATAATGCAATCAATCCTTCTTATGATCACGATAATTGTAATCAACAACATAATAAAATAAATAATTTGCTTTCACACGTACGGGATGGGAAATTCACGAATGACGCAGCATCACGTCTATACTACTGGATTGATTAACTTGAAATTTTCCATAAAGATTCTTAATTTACTGAGGTCAATAATAGACCTATTTTCAATTTTCCAAGATTTCAGTAGGTCAAATTTTCAGTTCATCAAGTTTTCAATTAGACCCTTGCGGAGCATGGTTAATTATTATAATTCAATAATGTTCGGGAAAACGTTCTTTACCGGCAAAGTGAAGCTGAATACCATAAATACCTTAATAGCTCAACAGTCCACTTGAGTCTATTAGAAGAGCAAGGGTTGCTTATTTTGTTATAATCGACAACTTGATATAAACTATAATAATACCATAATTCCTTCCGATGATCACAATAATTGTTAATTTTTGAAGTAGATCTTTCGACGTGAAACTTTAAGATACAGTAGGAGCCATTCACTATAAACGTAAATAGATCCATGCTTCGGACCTGGAAAAGTATTTGCTGACGGTTAGAAGTGGCCTCCAATGCATAACGTGAAAACGGGCTCGAAAACTATCTAATCCTACAGCGCATGCGCAGTGTAAAAATAGTTTGAGATTCTACTTGTTCAAGCTCAGTTCAATTAGCGCTGATTTAGGGCGCCGTGTATAGGTATCGTAGCCCAGACGTGATGATCGTAACTCTTTTGTCTTTACCTTTTCAATAATCTTCTATCTCCGTTTATAGACTTTTCACTACTATCTTCTTCTCTCCCAGTGTTGTTCTCCTTTTTCTTTCTACTTCCCTGTTATTTCTTCAGTTTCCTTCCGTTGTGGAAGAACTCATGATAACTGGGTTCAAATCAAATCAAATCAAACTCGATTGTTTACATCATAAAACTAGAAAAAAATCTACATAGACTCAAAAAAGCATCCCATCATATATATAACTTACATTAAAAGGATACTTATTTTCTAACAGGTTCAATTTGAATGATAATTTATCAAAGTCAGCTCGTATCAAAGAGTATGAGGAGTTAAAACTTAATATTCCCTTCAATTCATATTATAATAGTCAGGATTCTCTTTTCAAATTGTTGAAATTTCAAGATTAGTGTAGTGTGGAATAATATCTTCCCACACATACTTGTATTGTACGTATATTTCAAGATAAATTCATGTAATAACATCATAGTTACCTTTCTTTAAAAGTTTTTTTATATAAAATAACAGATTATAACTAACTCAAAGACACCAATTATCTATATTATGTCAAAAATAATATTGAAAAGTATCTATATTATTGTTACGGACAGCAAGTGATTTGGGGAGCAACATCCATGCAAAACCAATTCAATGTAATAATATAATTTATTATCAATGAGGGAGTCACATTTCATGATTGGATAAAAAATGAGCTAGATTTTCTTTTTCACGAAGATTTTTGTTTGCTCCTATTAAGCTTATCAGCAGTGATAAAGCACTAGAATCTCATTTCATTTAAAGCAAGTTCAAAGTGGAGCTTGATATTTTTATGCCCAGTCTAGTTCTGGGAAAATAAAGCGTACAAATATTCAGAGCTTGAATTTAAAACTTTTATTGGCTTGAAAGTAAGCGGAGCGTAATCCGTTGAAAAAATGCTTGACCATTACATCACGATGGACTGAACTTCATAACTTGAATACTTTCTGAAAACGATGAAAAATTCTCTTTGAAAATTTCACGTAAAAGATATTTTTTCAGCAGAAACTCGGACATCCTTGACTTTCCCATCAAAGAGTCAATATCAACGTTCAGTTCACTGACTGATATTGACTAGTGTAGCCTCCATGTATTACTTTGGTTGGTTTTGAAATGAGTGATTTATGATTCAGAAAGGAGATCGAGGAAGTTTTAGACATGAAAAGCCGCATAATTGATTTCGGTATCTGTAAATGAGATTCTTTGATCTTCTGTCAATTATCAATGAAATTAATCCAGAGTAAATCACATCAGAATGATTTGATTGGATTAAAAGTTGTGCTCAGCCTCCAGTGATAAACTCTCAGTAATGGTTTCTGTCGTAGAATGTAGGCTACTCTAATGTTATCAAAATATCCATCATGATGAAATAATAAGTTCCTCAAACAAAGCTCCTCGAATATTTCTCATTGAGAAATCTCATTATTTTGAGAAGATTTCTATATCTTTTGAATTGGAAATTAAAATCCCTATTCTTCATAAAAACCTGTTAATTCATCAATCAAAATTATTCTTTTTTCAACACCACATAGCCAAATCCAATTTCATCAATTAACTGAGTTATTGACCAGCTTACTGAAGAATAACCTATTAGAATTGGGAATTATCATATTGAATAATAGGCCTAGTAGATATCAATCCTATCTTGAGAACTCCCGAACATCCATGTCAACACATCATTCACCCAATGTGCACTTATACTTAGAAACAGTGAAAATGGAGAATCTTCTTCTTCTCAGGGTGCCTATTCGGTTCGGATGTTGACGACCATCAGTGCAATTTTGACCTTGTTGGCTGCGATGCGAATTATTTGTCATACCACTTCCTCAGGTATGTCAGCTATGATGTTCTTCTTCCTCGGCCTCGCTTGCTGTAAATTTTGCCTTGGAGTATTTGCTGCAGCATTGCGTATCTCTTCTCATTCCGCAAAATGGAGAATTGAGTACTGTATTGATTATCGAATGTTAAACCGCGTCCACACTATGCCGAATAGGGTGGATCGACACTGTTGAACAAGTGTGGACCCGGCTTTGTCGAATCATGCCGAACCGAATTCAACCCGGATCGAGGAAGTCGAATCGAAATCAGTAGTGTGGACGTGTTGAATGAGGTTGCGCAACATTTCACACTGCTGTTTCAATATTTATTTTATTGAAAATTATTTTAAGTTTATATCATTAGATTAATATATCCATCATAATTTTAATTACTATGACGATGTGTTGTGACCCCATAAAATAATTTCGAAGAAACCAACTAATATTTAATAGAATTGTGAAATTGAAAGAATAGATAGCCTAGTCAAGGTATTACTCTAATAAAATCGAATCTTATTCATGATAAGGAGTAGTCGTATTATCTATAAAGCGATAAGAGAACCATGCAAAATTGTAATTATGCAGTAATGAGAATTCTTTGGCAGGAATAAAATTATAAAGTAAGTTATGCATTATGCATATGCAAAGGATAAGCATTCTTATTCTGCAGCATATATAATTAGTGAATAAATCAATATTGATCTTATTCAGAGCACTTATTACTAATCTTATCATCCTTTGATGATAGTAATACTATTCAGCCAGCAAAATCTTACTGATATTTATATTAATAAGTCTACAATATATCATATAAGGATCCAGGGAACTTCAAGAACTGGCGTTGTAAGTCGCAAGGAATTTCGAAAGGGTAAATTAGTGCATACCTGTATTCATGACGAGCGTTTTAAGGAAAACCCATAGTTGATTTTCATTATTCTCGATTGAATATATGGTTACTGATAATCAGTCACTAACTATCTTTTTGACTTCCTTATAATCCTGGTAATCCTCAATATCTTCCAGAGAGCAGCAGTAAGAATTGTTAATCATCAACTATTGAAGCCCATGGTGGTTCATTACATTATGAGTATTCATGCATCTACTACTGAGCTAGAGCTGTGGTCTGACCCCAGTATATTTGCGAGCCGGACGGCCTTAACTTTTTGCAAACTTATTTGCAAGCTAGGGATATTAACTAACAGCTACACCAGTATATATCAAATATACTATTTCATGTAAGAATGTCACCCAACATGGATGGCAATATACCGCTTCACATTATTTATGATAGAAATTTTAAAGAGGTGGCCCAATGATACGTAAGAATCTCCTGTTGCCAAGAAACTGCAAAGCGCTGGCTCACTGGAATAGCTGTTCTAAATTTTGTGTCTTATTTGATTATTACTGGTGCAATTTTACTTAATATATTTCCAAAATCGAAATTTCTCATTCAAAAAAAGTTCTGAAACCCTACGTCACATCTGTATTCCAAGTTCAAATCATCCATATCATTATGCAATAAATCCTTCATAAATTCTTCAGTACTATACTTTTTTCTGCCTTGGACAAGGCTGGGCCTTACCCAAAAACTCCTTGAGGGGCGACGATGGTCATCATGCTGACTTTCTTGCAACTGCAATGATAATTGCAGCAGCCGCCACTGCAGCATCTTCCAAGTCACTCATTTATTCATTAACTTCAATTTGAATTCACTTTACACTGGCGTGTGCCGCTCGACTAGTCCACATTTACGGAGGTATGTGGACACGTTAAATATCGAATGTGTCGATCGACCTTGTAGATCGGCATAGTCTGGACGCGGCTTGATGCTTAAATCAATCCTTGAAAGTTACGATAACAATTCATTTGGATTTATACTTGGAGCAATAAATTACGTTAGCTGAATGGAGAAAACATGCTTACACGAAGCTATTTTCTATCCCTAAATTCAGAAAAGTTGAATGTCCAATGTATGGTATTGTCTCCTTGGTCATATCTCATAAGCACTCAAGTCCAAAACTGCAGTTTTGAGAAAATAGAGTCCGAAGCTCTCTTGTATGTTCAAACATAATTTTCAAGTATATTTTTAATCCTATCACAATGGAACTTACAAATTAGGTTCTAAATACACTTACTTATTCATGATTATATCATTCCAAACTGATTTAAAAAATTGATTTAATAATTACTTGAGTGGTTTGGTCCATGAAAAAAGACGACATAAGTGGACTTGAGTTATTTTACCAAATGATACTTTACACAATCCAAACAGCAAGCTTTAAACATTTCCAAACCAACTACATTAAAGTGTTCATACCCAAGCATAGATTCCCAAAATTCATCTTCAATACCTGACTTGAGATGTTACAATGGTCTTGATAACAGAAGTAGGACTAAAGTGGTTTTACCAAAGTGTAGATCTCGAAATTCTACATCCGGATGTGAAATATCTCATTTCTTTATAAAGTGGACTTAAGTGCTTGTGTCAAATGACCAAGGGTTTATTATCACAAAAACAATTTTCATTTGAAAATGGATAACCATAAACTATATAATTTTGATTTCCAATTATGCATTCATCAACCAGCCACAATACATTCAAAGCATATATAGTAGTTCAAAGCAAACATAGCAGCAGTATATTGTAGTTCAAAAATCTGGTGTGGCGCACTCACACAACTTTCCTTGCCGTTATGAAAATTGATCACCAGACGCTAGTGTTCCCGCGCATCTCAAAGCTACTATTCAAAGATTTGAGTCAGCTGGTGACAGGGCAATAACGCTGGTGACACACCATGAGGTCTGCTATCTCTTCATAGTGAATGATTTAATATAATCAACAATAATTTGCAATTGAATAATCATATTTTCTCGAATTTGAAGCTTATTTTCAATTTTAATAAGTGAAAATGTTACTGTACATTAATTGTAGAGATTTTTATGCTCAATCTACTTCACTTAAATTTTTTTGTTCAAATTGTATCTGGAGCCTGGTAATTGAGAATCTAAAATCAAACTTTGCATTGATGGGGCGGAGCTCCTGAAATTTTTACAGATATGGGACTTGTGACAGTTGATAGTGCTTATCGATTACTATTTTAGGTATGAATTTGATCAAAATCGTTGGAGCCGTTTCCGAGAAAATCACGTAAAACCCTGTTTTTGACAACATTTTCGCCATTTTAGACGCCATCTTTAATTGCATTCGATCGAAATTGTTCGTGTCGGATCCTTATATAGTGAAAGGACCTCAAGTTCCAAATTTCAAGTGATTCCGTTAATTGGGAGATGAGATATCGTGTACACAGACGCACATACACTCATACACACACACACACCACACACACACACACACACACACACACACACACACACACACACACACACACACACACACACACACATACAGACCAATACCCAAAAACCACTTTTTTGGACTCAAGGGACCTTGAAACGTATAGAAATTTAGAAATTGGGGTACCTTAATTTTTTTCGGAAAGCAATACTTTCCTTACCTATGGTAATAGGGCAAGGAAAGTAAAAATTTAAATTTTTGATTGCACCAAACTTCCTCCTGAAAGAAATAAAACGGATACCTCAAATAGGCGCCTTCAAACATCCTCTTATTGCATCGACCCATTTACCCACATTCCCGCAGCATCGTAAAGCATAATCTCAATGTGAATCCTGTTCAAAAACGAATCGGCAAATGAATCGCATGATCTGTGAAGCGTTGAGTCTGTGGACCGTCTCGATAATTTATTGTTCGGAAACTCACGATTTTCGTTTTCACCGGCATCAACAAGAGCAAGATTGTATTTCATAGGAGCGCATGCGCATCATTCGTCTTTCGCAGAGTGCGCATTTATCTGATCAAGAACAATCGTTAAAGTAATAGTCGGCCGCAAATCAGAGGGGCAACCAGCAGACTGGCAGCATGATGCGATAGCAATTCGATAAACAGTCAACCATTTAAAATGGAATTTGGGAGTTTAACTTTCTAATAGCGTGAACTTGTTGAGATCACTTTCGCGAATGTAAGACTTCTGTTGTTGGATCTGGCTGTATCATTGGTGCCGAGCAGTGAAATCGATTATTTTTCTGAGCTTCTGATGTACAATCCTAAAGTGTCACAAATGTTTTTGATTTCTTTGAAATATTCTAAGGTTAAATTTGGAATGTTTTTCAAGTTTCTTCCCTTATAAAAGATCACCCCATATTCGTCCTTTAGCGTGTTATGAGTATCCTCATTTTAGTCTGTCTCCAGTATTCATAGAATTTAGTTCTTCAGCTTCACATTATTAAAGTCTTTCTCTAGCGTCCAGCTCTTCTCAGCCTTCAGCACTTGTAGTCTGCTAGCATTGTTTGTAGTTGAAGCGTTTGGCCTGTAGTATTCATAACTCAAAACCTCAATCAAGTATATACTTGAGACTTGTGTCATCATGTCATCATAGTCTCCAGCTCTGTCCAAGAATAGTATAAATAAAAAATAGTAAGCTATAAAGAGCTATAAGAAGAGCATTTGGATTTATAAATATGCGTACAGATTTACTCGCTGCGAACATGAGCAATTCACTTTCAATCAGCTGATGCCAAGCTTTTTATATCTGTATCTTACTGTTTCTGTAAAAATACAGATATAGTCAGCTGATTAAAAGTGAATTGCTCATGTTTGCGGCGCGTATATCTGTACGCACCTTAAGATAAACAGTTATATACTATCTTTGAGCTCAGTCCACTATTACTTCTGTCGTTGATACAAGGATGATTTCAAATCAATTCAATTATATCATGATTGTACTCATTCCAATCCTAAGATTATCTCTTTCTCTTATGAGTGAAAATATTTTGATTTCCACTCATTGTACCGTATACCACCACCATCAACTTGTTCGACTAGTGAAATAGTTATAAATCTCTAGTGAACTCTACTCTCTCAAGTGAGAATGTTATTCTAATCACTTGAAGCCCTGAGAACACATGAAATTTTCAAATAATCATTCTCCTAAAATCCAATATCGTGGGACCGAGCTCTGCTCTGAAGTGTAAATGCATAGAAAATTTGTAACGAAAGATTGAATTTATAGTTTATATTTATTTATCCATTTTTTCAGTCGTACAATTATTTTTACAGTTATATGAGGAGGCACAACAGGATTATGCCCAAAACTGTCCCTTTTCAAATGTATACAACATTCCTTGCAGAAACTAGCTGTTGGAGATACACAGTTTTCTCTTCTCCAATGAAAATGGAGATACACAACTTTCCTTGCAGAAACTAGCTGTTGGAGATACACAGTTTTCTCTTCTCCAATGAAAATGGAGATACACAACTTTCCTTGCAGAAACTAGCTGTTGGAGATACACAGTTTTCTCTTCTCCAATGAAAATGGAGATACACAACTTTCCTTGCAGAAACTAGCTGTTGGAGATACACAGTTTTCTCTTCTCCAATGAAAATGGAGATACACAACTTTCCTTGCAGAAACTAGCTGTTGGAGATACACAGTTTTCTCTTCTCCAATGAAAATGGAGATACACAACTTTCCTTGCAGAAACTAGCTGTTGGAGATACACAGTTTTCTCTTCTCCAATGAAAATGGAGATACACAACTTTCCTTGCAGAAACTAGCTGTTGGAGATACACTTGTTTCAGGGTTATGTTCTATTGAAATTAAAGAGAAACTTTTTCAACAAGGAGATTTGAGTCTACAAGAAACCGTTTCCCAAGCACGTGTTCTTGAATCCGCAAAAACATATGCCGACTCCTTTAAAAGTACTTGTTATACAAACTCTGTTGAAGAAAATAAAAACATAAGCTTGAGTGAATCTTTCTCAGATGTTAATGCTGTAACCCAAAATCGACAGGCAATTGTAGAGAAATCCGTTCAATGCCAACGTTGCGGATATAAAAAACACTCAAATTCTCAAGAATGTCCTGCAATAGGAAAGACTTGTCATAAATGTTCCCGAATTGGACACTTTTCCCATGTGTGTAAAAGTAAAACGCTCAAAGAAAAACTAACTACGTCAACTATTACTGCAGCTGGTATAGCCAGTAATCTTTCTAAAGCTACAATTATTGTTTCGGTGAATGGAATAAATACACCAGCTCTTATTGATACCGGAAGTGTTGCCAGTTTTATTGATGAAAAATTTGCAAAAACAAATAAATTTAAAACTGCATCAGATTCTTGTTTTATAAGATTTGCATCTGTTCAACATAACACCGCTACAAAAGCATGTGTTTATAGCAATATTGTGTACAAAGGAAATGAATACAACAATATTAAACTCTTGGTATTAAAAGAATGCTGTTGCAATGTGATACTTGGTCACGATTTTTTGATGAATCACTCTACAATAAGTTTAGCATTCAATGGTAATAAACAGCCTCTTGTAATAGATAATAATTCTACAACCACACCACCCTTGAAAGATTGCCTCTTGGTGGAGGCCATGATAAAACCATGTTCCCTTTTCAATGACTTGACTCCCGATTGCCACCCAATAACTACCCGATCCAGAAGACACCCACAAGATGACTATGAATTCATGAAGAATGAGGTCAATCGCCTCCTTACAGAAGGAATAATTGAGGAAAGCCAGTCCAGTTGGCGTGCCCAGCCTTTCATTGTAACCAATGGACAGAAGAAACGAATGGTCATAGACTATTCACAGACTATTAATAAATTCACAAATTTAGACGCATACCCTCTCCCATTGATCGAAGATCTTGTAAACACAATTGCCAAGTACAACATTTTTAGTACTGTAGATTTCAAGTCAGCTTACCATCAAATACCGATTCTTGAGAATGAACGACATTACACTGCCTTTGAAGTAGGCCGAAAACTTTATCAGTTCAAACGAATACCATTCGGAGTAACCAATGGAGTAGCTGCCTTCCAACGTACAATAAACGGACTTATAGAAAGAGAGAATTTGAACGACTGCTTTGCCTATTTGGATGATGTTGTCATTTGCGGTTCAGATCAAGAAGAACATGACAGAAATCTTAAGAAATTTCAACAAGTAATTGAATTGTATGGCTTGACTATAAATGAAGAAAAATGTAAATTTTCAAAAAAATCATTGAAGTTCCTTGGGTATGAGATAAAACATGGAGAAATTAAACCTGACCCAGAACGCCTTGCACCACTCATGAACTTTCCACCCCCAAGAAATGCTAAAGAAATGAAACGACTCATGGGATTACTGGCTCATTACTCCCGATGGATTAAAAACTTTTCTCAAAAGATTCACCCCCTTGTCCACATACAGAAATTCCCTCTATCTCAAGATCAGATGGAAACTTTGGAATTGTTGAAAAATGAAATTGCTTCCGCGGTACTGCTCTTTGTTGATGAAAATGTACCATTCATAATTGAGACAGATGCATCAGATTTTGCAATTGGTGCAACATTAACACAAAATTCTCGACCAGTAGCCTTTTTCTCACGAACTTTGTCCCAAAGTGAAACCAGGCATTCAGCTGTTGAGAAAGAAGCCTATGCCATTGTGGAGTCTATAAGAAAATGGAGACACTATTACTACGAAAACAATTCACTTTGATCACTGACCAAAAATCAGTCACATTCATGTTTGGCACTCAACACAATAGAAAAATAAAAAATGAAAAGATACAAAGGTGGCGCCTAGAATTATCTGAATACAAATTCAACATAGTCTACAGACCTGGAAAAGAAAATGCACCAGCTGATGCACTCTCTCGTATATGTATTACAGCTGGTTGTTCAACATTGAACTCAGCTTTGGCAAAATACCATGATGAACTTTGTCACCCTGGTGTAACTCGTTTCTACCACTGGCTCAGAATGAAAAATCTCCCCTATACTGTAGATGATGTAAGGAAAATTTGCTCCAATTGTGCAATTTGCTCTGAAATAAAACCACAGTATATGAAGACAAAAGGAAATCTCATAAAGGCAACAAAACCTTTTGAACGAATTAATATGGACTTCAAAGGACCCGTACAATCAAAAACAAGAAATAAATACCTACTGGTGATGGTTGATGAGTACTCAAGATTCCCTTTTGTATTTCCTTGTCCAGACATGACTGCGAGAACAGTCATAAATTGCCTGGTCTCATTAATATCAATGTTTGGCCTTCCAAGCTATATTCACACAGACAGAGGAACATCCTTCATGTCAACTGAGTTGAAGAGCTTTCTTGGCTCAAAAGGGATAGCAACTAGTAGATCAACGCCTTACAATCCGAGAGGGAATGGTCAAGTAGAGCGATATAATGGAATTATATGGAAAGCAATAACACTAGCTCTAAGATCACGAGGACTTGATTCAAATCGATGGGAGGAAGTGTTGCCTGATGCACTTCACTCTATTCGATCTCTTTTGTGTACTACAACAAATTGCACCCCTCATGAACGAATGTTCCTACACATGAGATCCTCAACAAATGGACAGTCACTACCATCTTGGCTAATGAGCCCAGGACCAGTTTGGCTGAAGAAAATGAACCGAAATTCAAAGCAAGATTCATCAGTAGAAGAAGTTGAATTGATTGAGGCAAACCCAGAGTATGCTCACATTCGTCGCCCTGATGGACAAGAGTCCACTGTGTCGCTCCGTCATCTTGCCCCTAAGATAACACGAAAATCTAGCCGGGTAGAATGATATGATAAACCATATGTTTTCGTTGTCATTGATTCATTCATAAAAATCAAATGTTGTTGATCCGTTACTAGTAGAAAGTCATGTTCAATTTTATTTGATTAAAGCTCTACAAATGAAGAGTTTACTTATTTCAATGACCAAACACTCGAGGTATGTAACCACCAGGTGCCTGTAGTCTACTTTCCTCTGGCCCTGACAGCACCCTGGTTTCACACCCATATAAAAGGGTTGGTGCAGCTGTAGTTTTGTAAAATTTTTGTCTTCACATAGAATTGACAAAATAAAATGAAATCAGATTTCCCACTGGTATTTCCTCCTCTGCATCCTGCAATTGAATTGGAACCAGGTTCAATCGAGTAATTTAGAATTGTGCACCGAATTGCACCCAGCTCAAGCACAATTGGTGTTCTCACCCATTGACGCACGCACTCCCCACACCCACAGGGCACTACCATTTAAACCTACTCAAAGATATATTTTCATTTATTCAAAATACATTAAGTTGTTTTCTATCTCAGTATCTCTTTAATGATCTTCTCGGCTGCACCCATATTTCAGATGCCTGTAGTCTACTTTTCTCTGGCCCTGACAGCACCCTGGTTTCACACCCATATAAAAGGGTTGGTGCAGCTGTAGTTTTGTAAAAAAAAAAAATAAAATTGTAGTCAAGTTTGATTTAGAAAGATAATGCATGGCCTCACGGCCAGGACTTTTTAATGAGGTTGTTACATCATCGAGATTTCTATTCATTATATTTCCATTACCAATAAAAAGAAAGTAATCTATTTAGACCTATCAATTGCCAAATTCACAATCAGCTCACCCCGAGACTTCATCCTTTCTCTCCTTTTCATGGTTTGATTATTTTATATAGAGCCTGAAACAATTGGAATTTGATGTCAATAATTACCAATAAAATTATTCTATGGAAGTTACAAAATCAATGACTGAGTGTTCCACCTCAAGTAATGAATGTTATAAAACATAAGATTAACTACCTACTTTTTTAAATCTAGCTTCAAACACTCAAATTCTAGATCGAATGAGCAATAGGTTTATGTCACAGGATAAATATTTGATAGCTAACCACACAGTGGGTTGTTTGTCAATTCCGTTTTGTCTGTTGAATCTGATGATTCAGAAAATTATTTCAAATCGAATACAATACAGTATCTTATGATGAAAAATTTCTCTACTCAAAATAAATGAACTTATCTAAATGCTTATTGATCTTCTGTTACAAAATGTATAGTGGTCTTGTTTGGAATGTAACTTAATAATTAGTCTAATAAAGGCTACTAATTTTATGGTTAGGTAATCAAAAAATTCAAAAGAGAATACATATAATTTCAATGTTAGTTTTATAAAATTGAACACATCTTATTAATTGTAGTTATACAAAATCCAAAAAACTGATTCACATAATATTTATCCCTCCAATAAATTCAAGTAAAAAGGAACGTTGAACCGACAAAACATTCACGCTTACTCTACAAATTTATTTATCATTTTGCAAGTTTTGTCTCTTTTCTCTCCCCTCTTGCTTTTCCAGTCCATTTTATAAATATTCATCTACAGTATATAAACTATAACTATTTATCATGAACCCATGTGTTGGATTAATGACTCATCTTTAGTTAATTAGACTTATTCCTGGTTGCATGAAACTATTTTTTGATTTCAGCCATGATTAGATGATGTCACTAGAACCAACGAGAGAAGCGTAAGAGGTCATCATCAATCAGCATTTTATCACCGTTAAACTCTATAAATGTTTGTGCAATCGGGTCCTTATTATTATAGTTTGAACTATCAGTTTCATTCAGTCTGAAAAATCTTGAGTACCTCAGATACGAGTCTTGAAAAATATAAACGAAAAAATGTAAAAAAGTAAAATGTAATTACACATTAACTATTTATCTTATACTACTTATAAATTTTTTCTCAATAATATAATTACTTACAACACCACCAGCCAGTTGCTTTTATGAAACATTTTATAACTCTTCAAACAATTACACAAGCAACAAATAAAGCAATCAAATAAAGCATAATATAAGATATTCCCTCGTCTTTCATCTACATAAAATCGTTTAAATTTTCAGGCACTATTAATAAACTAGCAAAAATAAACAATCAACCATTTAGTAAATAGATATTACAAACACGATTTTCATCAAGTTACATAAATCTTCAGGTATCGTGTAACTTATATATTTGAAATCAAATCAAAATTATTTTGAAATCAATACGATAAATTTAACAATTAAGACAAACATTATTTGTCGTCCGATTAATATTAAAACTCAGTAGTCATGAATGCTCGCTTGCCATTGGTCGAGATGATTCTTTCTATTCCTCAACGCGAACACACATACAACGGGAGATGGCTGGGGGTCCTCTCACCATAGGTGGGGCTTTTCAAACAATATCCCATAATTGCTTAGATTCTCTTGCTGAACCTCGCCGAAGCCACCTGCTGTCGCAAGTATTTTGATGCAGTCTCTGTGTCCCTCCTGAATAGCGATCGCCAAAGGAGTAGCTTCTTGGCGACTGATGACCCTCGGGTGAGCGCCGTGTTCCAGGAGCATTTGAATGATTTCACTGTGGCCTTTCCAGGCAGCCATGTGGAGAGCAGTTCGCCCTCCAATATCTCGAGCATTGACATCAACATTTCTTCCTTTCTTCAACAATCTAAGTGCCAATGTCTCATGTCCCAGCCAAGCGCTGATGTGCAGTGCTGTAGTAGTATTCTTCTCAATACCGTTAAATATAGAAAGGTATAGCATTAAGCTTCTAATATCATTTCCCAGCAAATACGTAAATCGATGGATTATGTTTTTGACATCATCTTTAACATCATAATCATCATCATCTTCATCTTCATCGTCGTCTTCTTCATCATCATCATCATCATCATCATCATCATCATCATCATCATCATCATCAACATCCTCAAGATCGTCCTCCATTTATCACAAATTATGCTTTATAAGGTGTAAAGTCTACACAAAATTAGAAAAATAATATCTTTACCTTTAAAGATGATTAAAATTAACAACAAAACAAATATCTGCCTCTCAAATATTGGGCTAATAATATTCTAGATTCTACTAGTAGACAGTAGGCACAATACAGCAATGTGGCGGAATCAAAATGGAGATACACAACTTACCTTGTAAAAATCAGCTGTTCGGAGATACACAGTTTTCTCTTCTCCAATGAAAATGGAGATACACAACTTTCCTTGCAGAAACTAGCTGTTGGAGATACACAGTTTTCTTTTTTCTTATTTGACCACTCTATGAATTATATGGATTTACACTACTTTCTGAAGTGGAGAGTACTATTTTTTGCCACAAGATAGCATCAAAATGTCATTTTCATGAAAAAGTGGAGTTACACAATTTTCGGGTTTCTCAGACGATATGTGAAGCATTCATTTAGAATTGAATGACTGATATGATAAACCATATGTTTTCGTTGTCATTGATTCATTCATAAAAATCAAATGTTGTTGATCCGTTACTAGTAGAAAGTCATGTTCAATTTTATTTGATTAAAGCTCTACAAATGAAGAGTTTACTTATTTCAATTTAATCAAATAAAATGCCGACAAAGAAAAAGACAAAAACGATTGAAAACCGTAACTACGAAGAAGATAAGATGGAATCACATATTGACAAGTTTCTCAAGCCAAAGGAATTATCTATCGACCCAGATTCGCCTACGGCAGAGAGAGAGTGGAAACATTGAAAAAAGACGTTCGAAAATTTCTTAGAAGGAACGACAACCAAAGACAAAATGAAAATATTGGTAAACTTCTTATCACCTGCTTTATACGAAATTGTGGAAAGCTATACTTCATATGAAGAAACTATATCCATGTTGGAAGATATGTTCGTTAAACCAAAGAACGAAATTTATGCACGATACTGCCTTGCTAATGCAAAACAACAAATAGGTGAGTCCATTGATCACTACTATTCTGAACTAAAAAGATTAAGCTTATCATGTAACTTCACTAGAGTGTCAGCCGAAGAAAACAAAAACGAGCATATTAGAGATGCTCTTGTTTCAGGGTTATGTTCTATTGAAATTAAAGAGAAACTTTTTCAACAAGGAGATTTGAGTCTACAAGAAACCGTTTCCCAAGCACGTGTTCTTGAATCCGCAAAAACATATGCCGACTCCTTTAAAAGTACTTGTTATACAAACTCTGTTGAAGAAAATAAAAACATAAGCTTGAGTGAATCTTTCTCAGATGTTAATGCTGTAACCCAAAATCGACAGGCAATTGTAGAGAAATCCGTTCAATGCCAACGTTGCGGATATAAAAAACACTCAAATTCTCAAGAATGTCCTGCAATAGGAAAGACTTGTCATAAATGTTCCCGAATTGGACACTTTTCCCATGTGTGTAAAAGTAAAACGCTCAAAGAAAAACTAACTACGTCAACTATTATTGCAGCTGGTATAGCCAGTAATCTTTCTAAAGCTACAATTATTGTTTCGGTGAATGGAATAAATACACCAGCTCTTATTGATACCGGAAGTGTTGCCAGTTTTATTGATGAAAAATTTGCAAAAACAAATAAATTTAAAACTGCATCAGATTCTTGTTTTATAAGATTTGCATCTGTTCAACATAACACCGCTACAAAAGCATGTGTTTATAGCAATATTGTGTACAAAGGAAATGAATACAACAATATTAAACTCTTGGTATTAAAAGAATGCTGTTGCAATGTGATACTTGGTCACGATTTTTTGATGAATCACTCTACAATAAGTTTAGCATTCAATGGTAATAAACAGCCTCTTGTAATAGATAATAATTCTACAACCACACCACCCTTGAAAGATTGCCTCTTGGTGGAGGCCATGATAAAACCATGTTCCCTTTTCAATGACTTGACTCCCGATTGCCACCCAATAACTACCCGATCCAGAAGACACCCACAAGATGACTATGAATTCATGAAGAATGAGGTCAATCGCCTCCTTACAGAAGGAATAATTGAGGAAAGCCAGTCCAGTTGGCGTGCCCAGCCTTTCATTGTAACCAATGGACAGAAGAAACGAATGGTCATAGACTATTCACAGACTATTAATAAATTCACAAATTTAGACGCATACCCTCTCCCATTGATCGAAGATCTTGTAAACACAATTGCCAAGTACAACATTTTTAGTACTGTAGATTTCAAGTCAGCTTACCATCAAATACCGATTCTTGAGAATGAACGACATTACACTGCCTTTGAAGTAGGCCGAAAACTTTATCAGTTCAAACGAATACCATTCGGAGTAACCAATGGAGTAGCTGCCTTCCAACGTACAATAAACGGACTTATAGAAAGAGAGAATTTGAACGACTGCTTTGCCTATTTGGATGATGTTGTCATTTGCGGTTCAGATCAAGAAGAACATGACAGAAATCTTAAGAAATTTCAACAAGTAATTGAATTGTATGGCTTGACTATAAATGAAGAAAAATGTAAATTTTCAAAAAAATCATTGAAGTTCCTTGGGTATGAGATAAAACATGGAGAAATTAAACCTGACCCAGAACGCCTTGCACCACTCATGAACTTTCCACCCCCAAGAAATGCTAAAGAAATGAAACGACTCATGGGATTACTGGCTCATTACTCCCGATGGATTAAAAACTTTTCTCAAAAGATTCACCCCCTTGTCCACATACAGAAATTCCCTCTATCTCAAGATCAGATGGAAACTTTGGAATTGTTGAAAAATGAAATTGCTTCCGCGGTACTGCTCTTTGTTGATGAAAATGTACCATTCATAATTGAGACAGATGCATCAGATTTTGCAATTGGTGCAACATTAACACAAAATTCTCGACCAGTAGCCTTTTTCTCACGAACTTTGTCCCAAAGTGAAACCAGGCATTCAGCTGTTGAGAAAGAAGCCTATGCCATTGTGGAGTCTATAAGAAAATGGAGACACTATTTACTACGAAAACAATTCACTTTGATCACTGACCAAAAATCAGTCACATTCATGTTTGGCACTCAACACAATAGAAAAATAAAAAATGAAAAGATACAAAGGTGGCGCCTAGAATTATCTGAATACAAATTCAACATAGTCTACAGACCTGGAAAAGAAAATGCACCAGCTGATGCACTCTCTCGTATATGTATTACAGCTGGTTGTTCAACATTGAACTCAGCTTTGGCAAAATACCATGATGAACTTTGTCACCCTGGTGTAACTCGTTTCTACCACTGGCTCAGAATGAAAAATCTCCCCTATACTGTAGATGATGTAAGGAAAATTTGCTCCAATTGTGCAATTTGCTCTGAAATAAAACCACAGTATATGAAGACAAAAGGAAATCTCATAAAGGCAACAAAACCTTTTGAACGAATTAATATGGACTTCAAAGGACCCGTACAATCAAAAACAAGAAATAAATACCTACTGGTGATGGTTGATGAGTACTCAAGATTCCCTTTTGTATTTCCTTGTCCAGACATGACTGCGAGAACAGTCATAAATTGCCTGGTCTCATTAATATCAATGTTTGGCCTTCCAAGCTATATTCACACAGACAGAGGAACATCCTTCATGTCAACTGAGTTGAAGAGCTTTCTTGGCTCAAAAGGGATAGCAACTAGTAGATCAACGCCTTACAATCCGAGAGGGAATGGTCAAGTAGAGCGATATAATGGAATTATATGGAAAGCAATAACACTAGCTCTAAGATCACGAGGACTTGATTCAAATCGATGGGAGGAAGTGTTGCCTGATGCACTTCACTCTATTCGATCTCTTTTGTGTACTACAACAAATTGCACCCCTCATGAACGAATGTTCCTACACATGAGATCCTCAACAAGGTGCTGAGGAACATTGTGGATGCTCCTTGGTATGTCAGGAACAGCGATCTTCATAGAGACCTGCACGTTGACCTGGTGTCCACCGAGATCCAGAGGCATGCGGAGAGGCACGAGGGGCGACTGCACCAACACGACAACGTTGAGGCGATCCAGCTGCTAGACAATGGAGGGTTGGTGCGGAGGCTCAAAAGGAGGAAACCGTATGAACTAGTGTAGTGCTTGTTCAATTAGTGTCCAGTGAAAGAGCAGAGCAGTGATTGAGTGAATCTAGCTTCTATAGTACAGTCATAAGTGTACATATTAATTAAACAATCAATATCAGTAAGAATATCTAATGAGATATTCGCTGTTAACATTTTCAAGTAGTATGTTGGGGTAAAAAAAAATTAGCTCATTAGTCTCCAGACTAGATAGCTATAGTATTGACAAAAAAAAAATTAATGATATCTGGGATGTAGAAAATTAGTTTTCCAATAATAATATGGTCAATTCAACTATGGAATCAGAATGTCTTATCAGCTTGATTATTTTTAATCAATTTAAAAAATATACTTCAAGTTTTGTCTATTCATTTTTATTTATAGTAGGTTTTTCTCTTTCTGACCAAGCGACTGGAAGCTTGCACCTACAGGCCTGGGCCTACGGTGTCTATTAGAGAAATCGGCCCTAAGTGTGTCATCAAACTTCATAAATTGAAGCAAATTTGAGTCTCTGATTCGTATTCAAATCCCTATCAGATAACTCAAATAGCTTTCAGTTGAAACCTTATTAAAACCTCTTGTTCTGCTTCTTATCAGATAAAGATGATTATTGTCATTACAAAACAAAATTTGTATAACGTCAAATACACTAGACAACACATTTATTTTTTTTTATCACTATCAGACAACTAGACTAGACATTGGTATCTTATTATCTCGAGGCCCATTATATGCAGCTATAGGCTCATGATAATATGATAATAGAGCTGAACGTATTATGCTGTAAAATACAGAATGCTGTAACTTCATCACAGTTACTCAATTCAATATCTACCGCAATAGGAATGAAGGAAACTTGTTCCCACTTGGCCTCGTATCTAATTAAGTAACTGTACATTTGAGAAACGCAGTGAAAACCACCGAGGAATAAAACTTCCGCATAATTGGATTAACGAGGGTATAATCCATCCTATTCAGGTGGTTTTCGAATGAGCGAAAGGGTTGCTTCTGGAGGACGACAATTCAAAAATGGCAGTCTACAAACACTTCCCTACTAATCAACGGACTTTTCTCTCCTATCCCAAGGAGACGGCAGCGTATTTCCCAAGAGCTCTTATTAATTTAGAGAGTCGAAGTTTCGAGGCCATTTTCTCCTTCTTTCCTCACCAAAACTGACGACACAGTTTTTTGTACGAACTCTGCTGCTTTGTATTCTTCTTCGGATTCCAATTTTTCATCTTCTCCACTTATTTTTCTTCGTTCTTCTTGTTGTTGATGACGTTTCCTCTTTTGCCTTTTTCTGTCCATCATCATATTCCTTGCATCCCCCACATTTATCCTATTTCTCATTCATTCCAATCCACATCTCTTTCTTTTTCCCTCAGCTCACACTTTCATTTTCAAAATAGTAGAGAGATACGCAAATTCTGTTGTTTTTCCTCACTTCTCTGTTCCTTCCGCTCTTACCCCTGTTTTTTCTATGATATCTTGTTCATTTATTTATTCAACTTCAAACGGTACAACACCAATTTTACATAAAAATAGCATAGAACAATAGATACCAGCAAAAAATATATATAAATAATAAACAATATTGGAAAATATTTTCCAATCTAAAATATTTTCTTGTTCTCCCTTTCTCCATTAACTTTATCCTCTCCTTTTCTCTTCCGTTGCAGTTCCTACCCATTCCTCCTACTCATCATCCCTCCTCCTCCGATCATCTTCGTTTATTCTCTCTATATTCTACTTGGTTCGTTTATTCTCAATTTATTCCTTGTTATTCTCATTTCCTCCCCGATTAACATTTTGGTTCTACTACCTCTTCATCTATCTCCTTCTCCTTTCAAAGCTTTTTATCTAGCTCCCACCCTTATTAAACATTCTAAATTCTTCGTCCTCTCTTCTCACTTCTTCAGGTATTTTATTATCTCTTCTCTTTATTCAAAATTCTACTACTCAGTTGAAAGATTTTGGTACAAGTCTGAGTCTCAATCACCTCTTCCATTCACTACTGGACTTTGTACTATATTCTTTTTTCATCAGTATTTTCTCTTCCCGATTATTATCTCCTCTTCGTTCATCCATCTTCATTTCAATATTCCTTATTATTACTCCCTCTCACTCCATTATAATCAATTAACTGTTCATTTTCATATTCCTCTGTCGTTTGTTTTTCTGAATGAATACTTCCTTCTTTTTCACTCCTCTTGACCACCACCTCATCTTTTCCTTTTCTCATCTGCTTTTCGAATCTTCCCTATTTTCCTTCCTCTTCCTGGTCTTTCCCACTGTCTTCCCCGCTATATTCCCGCGCAAACTTGCACACAATCTATGCAAAATCCGCGCCTTTGTTCTTGTGGCATTGTGACTGCGCTGTTCAGTGTTCTCAACCTCTCCAAAGATTAGAAAACCTTCTTGAGACTTACCGAGATTGAAGAGCTGCTCATCTTTTCAGACCGAGCTGTCTGCTTCTTTTCGGTGAAAACTCTCATCATCTTTCCAGGTTGAATCCACCAGGTACGGATTTGAGAGTGGCTGAACAGACTACTTCATTATCACTGAGAATCTTCAAGTCCAAAGAAATGAACCCAGTACAGTGTGATAATTAATTACAGTGTTTTGCTCTTGTTCCCAGGATGTAATTTTGAGGCTCGAACAAATCTATCAGATAGACTCTACTAGAGTTGGTGACCTTGTTGTCTTTGAAATTTTGGTTGTCGATGTTGATGAGAATCTTCAAGTCCTAAGAAATGAACCCAGTACAGTGTGATAATTAATTACAATGTTTTGCTCTTGTTTGCAGGATGGAATTGTGAGGTTCGAAACAAATCTATCAGATAGACTGTAGCAGTGTTGGTGACCTTGTTGCCTTTGAAATTTTTGTTGCCAATGTTGATGAGAATCATCAAGTCCAAAAATGAACCCAGCACTGTGTGATGATTAATCACAATTTTCTGCTTTTGTTCCCAGGATGGAATTGTGAGGTTCGAAACAAATCTATCAGATAGACTCTAGCATTGAGGATCACAATAGAGCAAATAATTTTGAATATAAGTTTAATTTTGATAAGTTGAGATTCATCAGCATATTGATTTGTGAGTCCACTATTGTCCTCTTGCGAATCCAAATCATTAACTTTTCGATATCTGATCGAGTTCATCCTACTTGTCATTGATAACATTCAATAAAGTGATGTGGGACTAATAAAGGTGTGATCACAAAAATATGGGCTTCAGATTTGATATTGCTTTACATAGAAAACGATTACAGTATTCCAAATTTAGCTGATTTTGTTCAATATAACAAATATAGTTAAAGGATAACAAATATAAAAATTATATTAAAAAATATAGTATAATTGACCGAGCGAAGTGAGGTCTAAGATTCAAGTCGACGGTTTGGCATTTCTCTTAATGTTTAAATGTTTATATGTTTATATGTTGTGCATTTACGGCGAACCGCGGTAATAGATTTCCATGAAATTTGACAGGTATGTTCCTTTTTTAATTGCGCGTCGACGTATATACAGGGTTTTTGGAAATTTTGCATTTCAAGGATGATATAAAAGGAAAAAGGAGCCTCCTTCATACGCCAATATTAGAGTGAATATCAGACTATAGAATTATTCATCATAAGTCAGCTGACAAGTGATTATACAGATGTATGGAGAAGCCAGTCTATTGCTGTATTTCCTTAAAGGTCTATAGTTTCAATCAGGTACTTGTGGATGAGAATACTGCGTGAGGTCTACTGTTCACAGAACTACTAGTATAAGTGATATTATTAAAATATCACTCTTTATACTTTAATTTTCCTTCATTTGCACATTCAAACTCATTTTATTCTTACTTATCCCTTATTTTCAAAGTTCTTTGCTGGAAGTTATCATTATCACCCTCATCCTATCATTCATCATCCATATGAGACTGCATGCTCTCTCATTATCTTTATTGATAACACGTCTCCTTCATCACTTCATAATATATTCATTTCCACCATCAACTCTATTGAGGAATGTTCTAGATGTGGTTTTCTAAATATTATTTCTTTCTCTTTTCAATCGTTAGTTTTAGTATCTTTTATTGTTTTGATTGAACTGTATACTGTACTTATTGTTGTGTTAAGGAAACATATTTAGGTCATTACCTGTTGTTTCCGATGTGATATTGTGAATAAATAAATAATTAGATAGAGTAAAAAATTTTCCACGATTGAGGATTGTAGGGGATTCAAAAAAATATTCAAGACAATACTTGAATCAAGTATTTCTTTTAGTATCCATCACATATATTTGATATTTCCAATCCCAATGATACTTCCATAGCAGATAATAAATGATTCCATCATCATCATATGACATTCACAGTATAGGTATAACTTCCTGTTCTGATCTTTTGAATAGCCTTTCAAAACTTGAAATTCATCATCTAATTATTTTCAATAGGCTATATCATAGCCACCTCTAATACAAGGCCCCGGCCTACGATATTGCAACGTTGCAGCGTAGGCCTAGAATCTAATACATGATTGGTGAAAGAGATCAGCTGGTATATTTTTAAATCTTTTCACCAATCATGTATTAGATTCTAGGCCTACACTGCAACGTTGCAATATCGTAGGCCTGGGCCTTGTATTAGAGGTGGCTATGATATAGCCTATTGAAAATAATTAGATGATAAAATTCAAGTTTCAAAAGGCTATTCAGAAGATCAGAACAGGTAGTAATGCCTGTACTGTGAATGTATTCTATTGCAATAATGGAGATACCTGATAACACACGTTGAAAGGGTTTTTCACATTCCATAGTGATCCACGATTGCATTTTGTGTTATCTGGTTACCAATTCACTTGTTATCATCTCTCCATTATTATCCGAACCCTTCTACCAGACTTGACTTCCGAGACACCGAAATTCATTCAACAACAACACCCCAATGTATTGTTCAATTTGCATACTGTGTACACTGAATTAATCATACATACCGCAGGGAAAATATTTCCATATCAGAATTCAATTATCAGATTGGATGTCACAAGTAACCACAGAGGCACAAACGACATCTCCATAACAATTCAAAACTTGATTAGAACTTCTCGAGGAGTTATTGCAGGCACAACACAAATTAATATCTTTATTCAATAAGTGGCGCTTCACAAATAGTTCTGCTTGTGATGCAAAGCTCACTGCCAACAATAAAACGGGAGTGCATTTTAATGCTTTCGAATTATTCTAGCAAGATGTGCGCGTACTAGAGAGCATTCGCGTGCGTGAGTGTATCAAGGCACTGATGAAGTTGCAAGTCAGTGTCGGAGCCCAGAGGGAGTCTTTAGAAAGTTCTCCCCGTCTGCAGACAATATAGTATAATATAAGTGATATTATTGAAATATTACTCTTTATACTTTAATTTTCCTTGTTACAGATGGAATTAAATAGAGAATGCATTTATTCTAATGCATTTATTCTATGCATTTATGCTAATTGATATATAATTATTATATTTTTTATTTTTTTTCAATTCTCCTTCATTTGCACATTCAAACTCATTTTATTCTTACTTATCCCTCATTTTGAAAGTTCTTTGCTGACAGTTATCATTATCACCCTCATCCTATCATTCATCATCCATATGAGACTGCATGCTCTCTCATCATCTTTATTGATAACACCTCTCTTCCATCACTTCATAATATATTCATTTTCACCATCACTCTCACCATCAAATCTATTAAGGAATGTTTTAGAAGTAGTTTTCTAAGTTTTTTTTTTCTTTTCAATCGTTAGCTTTAGTATATTTTTTGTTTTGATTAAACTGTATACTGTTGTGTACTTATTGTTGTGTTAAGGAAACATATTTAGGTCATTACCTTTTGTTTCCGATGTGATATTGTGGATAAATAAATAAATAAAATAAAAAATGGTTCCACGATTGAGAATTGTAGAAAATTCGAAAACCTATTCACGTCAAGACTTGAATCAAGTATTACTTTTAGTATCCATCACATACATTTGATATTTCCAATCCCAATAATACTTCCATAGCAGATAATATTATTCCCTCATCATCATCATTCATGACATTCACAGTATAGGCATAACTGGCTGTTCTGATCTTTTGAATAGCCTAATGAACCTTAAAATTCATCATCTGATTATTTTCAATAGGCTACATTCTATTGCAATAGTGGAGATACCTGATAACACACGTTGAAAGGGGTTTTCACATTCCATAGTGATCCACGATTGCATTTGGTGTTATCTGGTTACCAATTCACTTGTTATCATCTCTTCAATAGTATCCAAACCCTTCTACCAGACTTGACTTCCGAGACACCGAAATTCATTCAACAACAACACCCCAATGTATTGTTCAATTTGCATACTGTGTACACTGAATTAATCATACATACCGCAGGGAAAATATTTCCATATCAGAATTCAATTATCAGATTGGATGTCACAAGTAACCACAGAGGCACAAACGACATCTCCATAACAATTCAAAACTTGATTAGAACTTCTCGAGGAGTTATTGCAGGCACAACACAAATTAATATCTTTATTCAAGAAGTGGCGCTTCACAAATAGTTCTGCTTGTGATGCAAAGCTCACTGCCAACAATAAAACGGGAGTGCATTTTAATGCTTTCGAATTATTCTAGCAAGATGTGCGCGTACTAGAGAGCATTCGCGTGCGTGAGTGTATCAAGGCTGATGAAGTTGCAAGTCAGTGTCGGAACCCAGAGGGAGTCTTTAGAAAGTTCTCCCCGTCTGCAGACAATAATTTCATTAGATGATTGCACATTAGTGCAATGACACGATTAAACGTTCGGTGGAGGGTTTGAAGTCTCTTAGAGGGATGGAAGAGTAGGTAGTGAGACACAAAGAAAAGAGGAATATTTCAGAGAAAGAGAGTGTGAGAGGATGAGGAGAGGAATACAGAAACATGAGAGAGTGAGGAAGTAAGAGAAAGGATAGAGAAGGATAACAGAACAGGAGGGATCAGAAGAGAAACTTCAAACGATGAACGAGAAAATGATTAACTTCAAACTTGAGCACTGCACCTCAACTTGAAGCGTTGATAAGTTGATATTGCTGCAGTAAGTTCGAGAGAAACTATACTCATTGAAAGATATTCCAATAGTTGTAAAGTTAATTGCAAGTTTCTAATTCACTTATGCTTGAATATCTTCGCTTTTTCAGAAAAGTAATAACAGAAACTATACATAGCTATGCAGAATGAGTACAGATTATCTTGACGTAGTTGACAGATGTTTCAATATTGAGTATAATATTCATAATATGAGCGTTTGAACTATTGTGGTAGTAATAGTTGTAGTAGTGGCTTTCCATGAATAGTTACAGAACTAGCTTAGTTATATTATTGAAATAATTCATGGCAGATATTGAGGATGAAATGGGATATATATCCATGAAATTTGAGAGAGAATTGGAACAAGCGTAAGGTGAATTTGGGGATCTGGAAGCTAAAATTACCTACTCACTTCAAATCTATTATTAGGGATAAATTCAACTCATTCAACATTTTGAATCCTCACATGACCATCATTCTATCTCACAATCAATATAAATATCGGGGCACCGAGCTTCGCTCGTTATTTTTATTTATTGATAAACAGAACACAAGTCTCTAAAATGATCGTGTTTATATTTCACAGCTGGCTATATGTCATCTTATGAATTTCGTGGATGCGATATTTCGATTTTTCACATACTCCCTAGCTCACTCACTTTTTTACTAACCACAGCTGTTTCAGCCAAGGATGAATTATCCTTTTAATGTCGTTCAGCGAGTTTTCCCAAGGATGAGACCTAGTGCAATCGAATATTTATATCATAAACCTACTATGTTCCAAATTTCGTTAAAATCGTTGGAGCCGTTTTCGAGATCCGTTAAACATAATAACCAGATATATATATAAATACAGAAATTGCTCTCTTAATATAATACGATTAGAAATAATCAGCAATTCTAATAGGGAATGTTTGCTCTTGGTGTACTATTTCCAATGTATAATTCACACTTTTTGATTTCACGGTGCAAGCTTCTGATAATTTAAATCTACATTTCACTAGTATCTTCATCCGATGATAATGGAAAGGAATAATTGTTACTTGGATGCTCACACAAACCATGAAAATTTGGTGCCAATTGGATTGCATCATCTCCAGTCATGATAAATCCACTAGAATTTCTCACTTGAATTAATATTTTGTATAGTTAAGAAGTTGATATTGTTGTAATTATTCATATTGAATGAAAAAGACCAAGAAATTGTCAAAAAAACACAAATGTATTGATACTTGAAAAGACCGGTTTCGGTTTGTCAATCTCTGATAAACTAAAACTAAATACAAGAGCAGCAGAATTTATACTAGTAGGCGAGTACTGCTATTGGTCAAGGGCATGAACGCCTGCCATTGGCCCAGCTAGACAGTCTCCTTCCACTCAACGGTGTGACATGGCCATAACAATTTTTTTATCATGGCGATTCTGCTGTTTAAGCCGTCATTTTGTCACAACGTTGAGTGGGAGGAGACTGTCTAGCTGTGCCAATGACAGGCGCTCATGTCCTTGACCAATAGCAGTACTCGCCTACTAGTATAAATTCTGCTGCTCTTGTATTTAGTTTTAGTTTAGCAGAGATTGACAATGGTGTAATAACCGAACTGGTCTTTCTAAGTATCAATGAATCTGTGGTATTTGACAATTTCTTAGTCTTTTTTTTTTTTTTTTTTTTTTTTTTTTTTTTTTTTAAACATCTTTATTGCCCATAAAAACCCAATGATTACAACATATGTTAGAATATCACATGTCAAAAAATAAATATTATCTCATTTCCATATGGCACTCACCTTACCATGTTCATAACCTTACTTAATAGGATCCTTTTTCATCCTTTGAAACCCTTAGAGGCAAAATATCTAGAAATCCGTTCTTAGTGCGCGTCTAGCATGTTTGAAGAATATTTTTGCAAAGTTTCAAGTCTGTAGGACAATTAGTTTGAGCTGTAGTGTGATTTTACATCAAAATTTTCGAAAAATGCCCTCTCCTGGACCCCCCTGTGCTCCTGATCGAAATTTTTCTGCATAGATCTAATTTTTTTTCGTAGCTGAACAAAAAAGTTCCTCATGACTTTGCTGTGCAATGAGCGGTTAAAAAGTACAAAATTTTGGGGGGGCCCCAGCTCCCTCAGGGGGGCAAATTTCTGAAAATCCTTTCTTAGTGGATGTTTTCAGGCTACCATAAACAATCGTGCAAAATTTCAAGTTTTTAGGCTCAGTAGTTTGGGCTGTGGTGTGATTTCAGTCTGTAGGGGCTTAGCCTTTTATAAGTATAGAGATAAACAGAACACAAGTCTCCAAAATGATCGTGTTTATATTTCACAGCTGGCTATATGTCATCTTATGAATTTCGGGGATGCGATATTTTGATTTTTCACATACTCCCTCGCTCACTCACTTTTTCTCTATCCACAGCTCTTTCAGGCAAGGATGAATTATCCTTTTAATGTCGTTCAGCGAGTTCTCCCAAGGATGAGACCTAGTGCAATCGAATCTTTATATCATGAACCTAAAATGTTCCAAATTTCGTGAAAATCGTTAGAGCCGTTTTCGAGATCCGTTAAACATAAATAACCAGATATATAAATACAGAAATTGCTCGCTTAATATAATACGATTACAAATAATCAGCAATTCTAACAGGAAATGTTTGCTCTTGGTGTACTATTTTCACTGTGTAAGTCACACTTTTTGATTTCATGGTGCAAGCTTCAGATAATTTGAATCTACATTCCACTAGTATCTTCATTCGATGATCATGGAAGGAATTGTTACTTGGATGCTCACACAAACCATGAAAATTTGGTACCAATTGGATTTCATCATCTCCAGTCATGATAAATCCACTAGAATTTCTCACTTTAATTTATATGTTGTGTAGTTGAGAAGTTGATATTGTGGTAATTATTCATATTGAATGAAAAAGACTAAGAAATTGTCAAAAACCAAAGATTCATTGATACTTAGAAAGACCGGTTTCGGTTATTACACCATTGTCAATCTCTGATAAACTAAAACTAAATACAAGAGCAGCAGAATTTATACTAGTAGGCGAGTACTGCTATTGGTCAAGGACATGAACGCCTGTCATTGGCCCAGCTAGACAGTCCCCTCCCACTCAACGGTGTGACATGGCGATAACAATTTTGTTATCATGGCAATTCTGCTGCTTTAGCCGCCATTTTGTCACACCGTTGAGTGGACGGAGACTGTCTAGCTGGGCCAATGACAGGCGTTCATGTCCTTGACCAATAGCAGTACTCGCCTACTATAGTGAGGTCCACGTTATAATGACAGTATTTGATCAACTTTGGTTTTGCTATCCTTGTCTATCATTCGACAAAGCCAGTGGTACTATCCTCCTCTAGGTCCACAACGATGTCAATTATATCTCTGACAGTGTAGAAATATAATTAATTAATGAAGATAATCGGCATTGCTATTCTTCTATCTTTATCCACTGCCATAATAACGTGGACCTCACTATAGTAAATTCTGCTGCTCTTGTATTTAGTTTAAAGATGTCGTTGATATAGAGTAAAAATAAAATCGGGGACAAGACGGTACCTTGTGGTAATCCAAAGTCGTTAAGTTTTATAGTGTTTGATTTGTAACTGTTGTTATCAGAAATTAATTGTGTCCGATCACTTAAATAATTCTTAAATAATTCAAGGTGGAGTCCTCTAATCCCGTACCTCTCCAATTTTTTTAGTAATTTATTGTGGGGTATGGTATCATAGGCTTTTGCCAGGTCAATCATTATTTTTCATTCAATATTTTGTGTATTAGTTTCCTGTACGCGAAAATGATCTATTTGAATAAATCACAGAGGAAAAGGGTGGAAATGATGTGATTAAGTCAGATGCATAGGAGGGATAAGATTAAATTGTATAACACTGCGAGGCACAGTATCAAGATTGAAAAATATATCTTTATATAGACGTGAAATTCTACAAATATTGGGTACAACATTCTACATTCTACTCTTCATACTCTTCACATTTTTGGGAGATCTCTCAATCGAAAAACAGAAGTGTGTGTACTGAGAAAAGTTTGACATGAGGTCTGAAAATGACAATTTCCAAGAATTATGAGGAAATAAATTGTTGTCAAGAAGTCACATATTTATATTCAAGACTTCATAACTTTGTTCACTGGCAAACAACAAAAGCTACTCACTAATTCCATTTTGATCTTATTCCGAGTTCTGAGTCTGTTTACTTTTCCAATTTAAGACACCGCCTAAAGGTATTTGTGAGTCTGCAACTGAAATGAAACTTCATGGAGGGTGATTTCTTTGTGAAATTTGTATCTGTATGAGCGATTCCACTTACCGACCCTTCAACAGTGTTTTCCATTACATTTTGCGACCCATGTTCGTGCATGGCTGCATCTGCAGAAAGTCTCCCCACTTTCTTCTCTGTTCAACCAATTATTATGAAGGCGGTTGACTGTTACCGGAATAATGAACTCGAACCCTCCAAGTAAATGGACAAGTTGGGAAAGCACCGTGCGTCAGCTTAGCTCTTAATGTAGATAATGAAATTATTTCTCCCCTTCTCCCCGAAGTTGCTGGGCCTTCGACAACAATCTATTGAATTCAGTTAAACTTTTAAGTGCCCGCTTGTAGTTGATGATAATTTACTAAGATTTTAATGCGGAAAACCTCTTAGCTATCTCTCAAGGAGCCTAAATTGTCATGATTTTCTATAGAAAGGTGGAGAAGGAAGCAGCTTCAACCTCAATGTACACTGAATATATTTGAATTTTTGAAAACATCAGCAATCAAAGGATGTATTTAACTTCAACCATGAATTATATTTTGTCAAAAAAACATACATTTTCTGATAGAACAGTTGTATTTCCAGATTTTCAACTGTATTTACTCTTCTCTTCTTTCTTTTCCATAACATTCAGGTAAGTTTGAGTTTCTTTTAACGTTATAAAATGTTCAATTATTAATACAGTATTTGTCTAATACTTTTTTATAATACAGTTATTGGTGTTGTTTTTAGTGAAGTATTCTTATTTGATTTGGTTTTCAGTTATTAGTGTTGTATTTAGTGGAGTATTCTTATTTAATTTGGTTTTCAACTTTCCTAAATTCTAAATTCCTAGTTCATATAATTATATTTTGGACTCTAAATTGGACAAAAATCGTGAAGTGTAAACATAACCTATTTTTGGACAATTTCTATCTAATTTAGGAAAGGAACAGTTTTGGGCTTTAATCCTGTTGATCCTTTCCCAATCATTCATAGTTGAGAATGATATTGTAACCTATGTATCAATGTATAAATAAATAAATAATCACCTTTTACGAGCTAAAATTCGAAAGAAATACGAGTTTTCTTTCTTAATTTGGAAGAGTTTTTCCTTTCTATTTTCATTATATTCATCTTTTGTTGTTGTTATTTTTTTTGAATTTATTGTTTTCATCAACTTTAATTTATGGTTCCATGATGTTTGTTTTAGTTGTAACTTAGATCTATTTGTATGGAGGGTTAAGTGTAAGAGAGGGCCGGCTGCGCCCTAACTCCACCCTCCTAGGTTTACAATAAAGGCAGCGATTCAATTCAATTCAATTTTCCCATCCAAGGAAGATACATATCTATGCAGGTTAGTTGTTTCAGGTGACATTCAACTGGTTTGATTGAAAAATATATGTAATACTCAAGAGAAGTTCAAGTCTCAAAAACTGAGCTATATTTCAAGGAGATAATGCTCATAATTCAAGAACAAGAAGTTCAATATGTAGAATCAATTTCAATCTAATAACTCCTTTAACTAAGTTGATCTATGGATAAGTAAGAGGTGAGAAGTCAGTATTTTGGTTGTATCAGTCATCCTCAACATTGTCTATATAACCACATAAATGAGTGGCCGTAGTCGAGTGGATCAGATGCTGGTTTCATGATTCAGAAGCCCGGGTTGAATCCCGGCCCGGGCAAGATATTTATCTCGGGCCACTCCCGTGTTTCGGATGGACACGTTAAACCGTCGGTCCCGGCTACCTAAGAAGCAGTCTTTAGGTCATGTCAGAGGCCCTGAAATTGATCAGTTGCGACCTGAAAACTCTGACACCAGACCTGAGCCAGCCAGGTCAATCGATATTATTATTATTATTACCACATAATTTGGATGGAACAGTAAATGAGAATGAAAACATTTAACTGATTACCATCTACAAACCAAAGCTCAGAATAAACATTCTGTAAGTTTCAACTGTATTTACTCTTCTCTTCTTTCTTTTCCATAACATTCAGGTAAGTTTGAGTTTCTTTAACGTTATAAAATGTTCAATTATTAATACAGTATTTGTCTAATACTTTTTTTATAATACAGTTATTGGTGTTGTTTTTAGTGAAGTATTCTTATTTGATTTGGTTTTCAGTTATTAGTGTTGTATTTAGTGGAGTATTCTTATTTAATTTGGTTTTCAACTTTCCTAAATTCTAAATTCCTAGTTCATATAATTATATTTTGGACTCAACATTGGACAAAAATCGTGAAGTGTAAACATAACCTATTTTTGGACAATTTCTATCTAAATTTAGGAAAGGAACAGTTTTGGGCTTTAATCCTGTTGATCCTTTCTCAATCGTTCATAGTTGAGAATGATATTGTAACCTATGTATCAAGTATAAATAAATAAATAAATAATCACCTTTTACGAGCTTAAATTCGAAAGAGATAACAGTTTTTTTTTTTTAATTTGGAAGAAATTTTCCATTCTATTTCCATTATATTCATCTTTTGTTGTTGTTAATTTTTTTTGTTGAAGTTATTGTTTTCATCAACTTTAATTTATGGTTCCATGATGTTTGTTTTAGTTCTAACTTAGAATTGTATGGAGGCTTAAGTGTAAGAGAGGGCCGGCTGCGCCCTAACTCCACCCTCCTAGGTTTACAATAAAGGCAGCGATTCAATTCAATTCAATTTTCCCATCCAAGGAAGATACATATCTATGCAGGTTAGTTGTTTCAGGTGACATTCAACTGGTTTGATTGAAAAATATATGTAATACTCAAGAGAAGTTCAAGTCTCAAAAACTGAGCTATATTTCAAGGAGATAATGCTCATAATTCAAGAACAAGAAATTCAATATGTAGAATCAATTTCAATCTAATAACTCCTTTAACTAAGTTGATCTATAGATAAGTAAGAGGTGAGAAGTCAGTATTTTGGTTGTATCAGTCATCCTCAACATTGTCTATATAACCACATAAATGAGTGGCCGTAGTCGAGTGGATCAGATGCTGGTTTCATGATTCAGAAGCCCGGGTTGAATCCCGGCCCGGGCAAGATATTTATCTCGGGCCACTCCCGTGTTTCGGATGGACACGTTAAACCGTCGGTCCCGGCTACCTAAGAAGCAGTCTTTAGGTCATGTCAGAGGCCCTGAAATTGATCAGTTGCGACCTGAAAACTCTGACACCAGACCTGAGCCAGCCAGGTCAATCGATATTATTATTATTATTACCACATAATTTGGATGGAACAGTAAATGAGAATGAAAACATTTAACTGATTACCATCTACAAACCAAAGCTCAGAATAAACATTCTGTAAGTTTCAACTGTATTGTATAGAATTCCATGACCAAAGTTGGTAGTAAGAGAACGTATAGTATTTTTGATTTCACTCTGAATACATTCACAAAAACTAGTAGAGTAAATTAGATCTCCCACATCCAGACTGCGGATATTGAATTTGAGGAGAGGCACAAAACAAAAATCAAAGTTTTTTAGGCTCGTCCACTTAGGTTCTACTATGCCACCTGAATAAAACATTTTTTGAATACGTAACAGACCTACGCATCCATATATGCGTAGCAGTCTACTGTTGAAGGGTTCCAGCAGAGAAAACCTCTATTCTGTTGTATTCTGTGGTTCTAGATTCGGTCATTCCTCGTTAGGCAGAATGCAGCTAGCCGTGAAACAGCGTCACTTGCGTCCTTCCTACCTGTCAAATCCAGGCTTCAGCTGACTTCACCGCGGACAGACTTCAAACTTCAATTGACTTCACGGATTGCGGACTTCAGTTAGTTAATCAACGTACTCGGAGTGCTGATTGGACAATATTGCAGTGATTTCGTATTCAGAATTCTAATGAACACTTAATTTGCACATCTTCTGCCAGGATGCCCATTCTATTACATAAGGTGTGGACTGCTAAATAACAAATGCTGACCACATGCTATATTCCAATAACAATGACAATTGATAATTATGTTACAAAGAATCACATTTATTTGAGAATAGAGGCTGTGAATTCTCAAAATATTTGACTACGAAAGGCTTCATCAATATGCATAAAACGGAAATTTTTTCAGGAAAATAGATTATTATTCACTTCATTTTGATGGAAAATTTATTTGTTTTTTGAAGTGTAAATTGTTATTTTAAGAAGTGATAGTAGCTTAACCTACAATTTGATTTGGACTGTAATAAAATTTGAGGAGGGACAGTTTTTGGCATAAGCCTGTTGTGCCATCTCACATAAGTGTAAAAATAATTGTAAATGACTGAATAAATAAATAAATGAATAAAATGGTGAAATCATACATTAAGGAATCTTGATCAGGGGGTGAATTATTTAACGATAATTGCAATAATACTTGGCTTAGTTCCTAATAGCTGATATCCTGTATTTAATCTGTATTTATAGAAGCGAAATGGCACTCACTCACTGACTGACTGACTGACTCACTCACTCACTCACTAACAGAACTGAAAATCTACCGGACCAAAAACGTTCAAATTTGGAAGGTATGTTCAGTTGGCCCTTTAGAGGCGAAATAAGAACGGATTTGGAAAAATTTCCAAAGATACGCCCAAAATATGCGTTTTTCCAGCGTTTTTTTTTTTTTTTGCTTTTTCTCAGATTTATCGAGAACAATAATGAACATAAATTATTGTTCAAATTTAGTACAGAAGCTCAGCTAGGGTGTGAATGTTGTGTTAGAAGGAATTTGCAATAACGTCAAAGATACGTCCAAAATTAGCGTTTTTCCAGCGTTGTTTTGCTTTTTCTCATATTTATCGAGAACAAATGAACAGAAATTGTTCAAATTTAGTACAGAAGCTAAGCTAGGGTGTAAAAATGTTGTGTTAGAAGGAATTTGAAATAACGCCAAAGATACGCCCAAAATCTGCGTTTTTTGTGCTTTCTCAGCTTTATCGAGAACAAACGAACAGAAAATGTTCAAATTCACTACAAAACCTCAGCTGGGGTGTAATAATGTTGTGTTGGAAGGAATTTCAAATAACGCCAGATACGCCAAAAATCAGCGTTTTTTGCGTTTACTCAGTTCTTTCATCAAGTAATAGACAGAAAATGTTCAAATTTGGTACAGAGGTTTAGCTGGGGTCTAAAAATTTTGTGATGAGGTGCTTTTGATATTTCATCAAAGATACGCCCAAAATCAACGTTTTTCCAACGTTGTTATCAGCTTTTCTGCGTTTTCTCAGTACTTTGACTTTCTAATGGGATGGAACATGCTCAAATAAAAAAATGCAGGCGAGCGAAGCGAGCCCGCTTATCTCATTTTTGGACGATCCAGTCGGGGGTCCAGCGGGCGGAGCCTCCCGGCTAGACGGATATGGTGAGCGAAGCGAGCCTGACGGCTAGTATATTATATTCTATTATTTTTGTAATGTAGTGCTTAAAGAGAAGCTTCACTCAAGAAATATGAGGGTTAGACCGAGAATATTAAGAGCGGATAAGATTAGAGATGATTCAATAAGGGTGGAGGAAAATGATTGGAGACAGATTTGATATGCTTGGGAGAATGTTGTGGAAGAATTCGAAGCCTATACTGGGTTCTAGAGCTATGATATTCAATACGTGAATAAGTCATACTCTTCCATTATCATTCATTACAATTTCCTGCCTAATATAAATGCAGTTTCTTTCTTTGGAATTCATCCAATTTGAATAATAACCTCTCATGATAACAACATCCCCCAATAATTATTATCGATCAATCTAAACATTGCTTCCCCCAATAATGAATATTTCCGATGTTGTCTCCAATTTCAAAGCTTTTCAATCACCATTTTCTAGGACAATCAACTACAGTACTCCAACGACGTTAAAAACAATCCACAAAAATGTATAATCCAAGATTATCTCCTCAATAATGCATAATCCAGAATTGTCTCCACATTAATGCCTAATCCAAAATCGTCAAAACCAATTTCAATATGCATACACAGCAATCATTGTGTGCACAAGGAATTGTATCAGGTCAATAGCAAATACCTAATACAGTGTATAATGAGCGTATATTGACGACCGTTTGATTGCTATTGTGGCTGTCAATGCCCGGTTTGCCTCAACAAGATAACTATACCTATATCACCAGTTACAGTCTATATCCTGACATCCATCTCTATAACTGTATATATGTGGATATATAGTTGAGCCACTGTGTCAAACAATATCTATATCGGTTTGTATGTGTGGACATATATAGATGAGCCAGTGTGTCATCTGTGAACAGGTGGTGAATTTAACGACAGGTTACCGCACCGTTCAATATAGTAATGACTGAGATTGATCCTCTGTTAATTAATTAATTAAGGTCGGGTATCGCGTGAAATTTGGTCAGAAGGGAATGTCAGAGCTACCGAAGCTCCATTTAATCTCGGTTTAAAGTTCTCTGCTCTCCAAATCATTTATTGATCTACTCGACGCTGCTTGTCTTTGCCACTGATATCGTTCACATCAATTCCATTAGTAGTATTTAGTTTCAAGAGTTTATTAGAGTATAGAGTACAGAGTATGGATTACTGTATACGGTTACATATATAGCTATAAATAAAACACAGAGAGGTACTAAACATGGAACACTATTGACAAATGAGAATTTGGAAGCTCCTGTATCCTGTATCTTTGTAGCAGTATTTTGTTTCAATGGTTTAGATACAGTCTATAGAGTACAGAGTATGGATTACTGTATACGATTGAATATACTGCTAAAAATGAAACACAAAGAGGTACTAAACATGAACTACGATCGACGAATGGAAATTTAGAAGCTCCTGTATATAGTTTATTTTGAAGCAGTGTTTTGTTTCAATGGTTCAGATACAGTGCATGAATTATTGTATAACGTTACATAATTATACAGCTATAGATAAAACACAAAGTAGTACCATGGAGAAACGATAGCATAAGTAGATATCCCATGGTATAGGGAATTTATGTCGCAACTTTTACTGTTATCTCAAGCCGATTACTGTCGATTATTGTCAATTTTTATTGTTTTGTTGGGGTGATAGTGTATGAACGGCACAATCTTAGAGACTACCAGCGTCACACAGCTGCATAGGAAAGAACTACGTGAACTTTCGGCTTGGGATAACAGTAAAAGTTGCGACATAAACGCCCTATACCATGGGATATCTACTTATGCTATTGTTTCTCTATGGTAGTACTAAACATGAACTACGACTGACGAATGAAAATTTGGGAGCTTCTGTATATATCTTGTCCAGTTTGTATAGCAGTATTTTATTTCATGATTGCCGGAGACAATACTTTTACCTAGATAGTAAATTGATCAATAGAATTCCAGATTCCCTTAACTGAACATATTTTATGGAGTACTGTTACATTGCTTTTAAAAGAAGAACTATTGAATGGATAATTACCACTAAAATCGAGGACATACTTTTTGAGTGACTCTTATCTTTGTTTCAATTGTATGTTTGCCATCTCTCTTTCTTTCTCTTCTCTTCTCTTTCTTTCACCCTTATTCCACTTATTCATCATCTTCTTTTATTATATAATTTCTTATTTAATCTTTTGTAAATTCTTAATTTATGACTCATATTGAATTCTATTAGCAATTCTTACCTGCGCACAGGATTTTCCTTGCAGGTGATTGGTTTCATATTTTTTTGCTGAAAGTTTTGTTTTCTGTATATTTTTCGTTTTGAATTGAGAAAAATTATTCAGATACAGTGTATAGAGTAGAGTAAGGGATGCTGTTTTTAGTTACACCGTATACAGCTATAGGTAAACCACAGAAGATCGGTAGCACAAAAGCCTGTTAAATCTTAATCATGTTTGAATCCGACTGTTAAATGTTAATGTTAATGTTAACTGTTCCAAGGAAATGAGAAATGGCATGGAATATAATTGATTTGAACATTAAAATAAGTTTCAGGGTCAAAGCATCTTTGATATTCACTATGTATATTGAAAATTCAGTTTTAAGTGGATTTTGCCGCTTTGTTCTCTCATTGTTCATTTATTCGTAGATATGATCACAAATCATATAAATATCATCAGGAAGGAGCAACAGGCTTGGCCCAAAACTATTATAGATGTGGTATATCTTGATAATATTGTTATCTATCGAAGGATAAATTTCCAATGTGATACACATACAATGAATTTCTTACATTGAAGAACAAGTTCAAATTTGAAAATCTTTGATCAATTCTGAGAAAAATTATCGAAGTTTTAGTAGCAACCCACATGAATAATCTTGATTTCAGAATATCCTAAAATTTATCAAAATAATAGGTTGGTTCAATAAAAGCTAGCGATTGCTAATTCTAGGTAATTTTCAAGACTTGGTTCAGCTAGGCTGACTAGGCCTTGTTGGAACTACAGTAACTATATAACTTGGTATTGTTTATAGTAGTATGATAACAATACCTGGTATCAATAACCTGGTTATATAAGTTACTGTAGGTGGAACTACGAATATTCCGGTCACCTCAGCTAGATTCGTCTAGATTAAAATTATTAACGTATCAACAGTAGCCAAACCATTAGCTTACGAATTTCCCACGTGATTACCCTCAGTATATCTAGAATACATTCTAGAATGTATTCTAGGTACATTAATTAACCCTAGTTGCATCTACCTCGAACTAGAACATTCTTATTCGAAGAATATATACTTTTAATATATAAAATATATATTATGATGATGGTAACATATATGAACATTCAGTGTTAATAACCATAGATTGAATAAATAATAAAAAATATATACTTACTTCATGGAATAACCAAAATCCTTCTCATATAGCATGTACCCATATAGCATATAGTAATGGTGTAATGCACCTCTTCCTCACTCTCATCCTTTTGTTTTCTTTTCTTGCTTCAATACTTTCCATAGTTTTGATACTTCCATTTATACTTCTATATTCAGTCTCAAAATTAATTAATTTAGTGAAATTTTTAGAAATTTAAGTTCAACTTTAAAAGAAAACTGTAAAGAGATATAGTAAGATATATTCTTTTCCTCTCTCATAATTAATTCCATGGTAGAAGTATTTAATATTAATTTCCTCATTTTTCTCATCTTGCTTATAAGGTTTGTAGCCATATTGTTCTTTTTTCTTTGCTTCTTTGATAGGACAGATCTTTGTCATTTTATATATTATTAAGAATGCTCTACTTTCAAGTTTATTCAACTAATCCACTTATTATTATTATTATTATTTTTTCATAAAAAATATTGTTTTGTTTCATTTTTATTTTACTGAGTATCGTTGTTAAATTATAATTCAGTATTGAACTGGAGGGTTAAGTGTAAGAGAGGGCCGACTGCGCCCTAACTTCGCCCTCCTAGGTCAAAATAAAGGCAGTCATTCAATTCAATCCTTGTAAATAACATCTCAACAAAAGCAGACCCTTTTGTCGAGAGAATTACTTAGCACCCCAATTGCGCACACTCGTCCCTACTCATCCCATCACCTGGTGCACTCTGGTGGCAGAACGTGGAACTACCCTTCCCGCTCAACACTTTTCTCCTGATGGACGCCGGTAGATTTGGCTCAGTCTTCATCTGACTCACCTTCGGGTAAGTCGCGCCGAGCTCCAGCAATCTCTGCCGCGTGTGTTTCGTCTACTGATAACGCTTATCAGTCGTGCGTGTTTCTTATCTGGCGTATGGAGTGATCGCGTTTGAATTTGTGTTTACTTGTAGCTATGACAACTTGCAGACATTGAAACACTGTGAGCAATCAGTGAGTGAAGGAATATTGTTGGAAAGTTTGTGAGCACAACAGGTGGGTTCCATATCACGCCTAATTCTCTTATCAATAGACGCATTACTGGAATATAATTTCTGACAGAATCTAATCAATGTTATGAATTGGTTTTTAATCCTGTAATAAGCACTGTGAGTGTTGGAAAATGACTTACAGCTACTCATACAATCGGTTGTCTAAGATAAGAATGATTTCGGTGAAACTTGAATCCACGTGTCTTCTCTAGCTCTGGTTCTATAGATTCAATTTGCGAGAAGTTTGATTTGACGCGTAATCATTATAATTCTATAACATTATTGTGAACTTCAATATTCTGGAACTTCAAGTCCATCTGAATATCCGACAACTTGAAAAACTTTGTGAATTCTGTTGCCGGTGATTAATCACAACATAATCTGCTAAGTAGAGACATATCATTCATTTCTGTGGTGAATTATTGATTTCATTGCTCAAATTATTGATTTTTTTATAATTAAGACTCTTATTGGAGACTGCTATATGAAAAATCATGACAAAGCATATTATATTTATGGATGTCTTATTCTAATCAATATAAGTCTTGTTCGACTAATAAAGAAGTGTAGCTACATGTCACAAGCATGTTGATTTGATAGATGTTCTCAAGATTCTCTGATTGTAATGGATGGAAATCATATTCACAGTATAAGCATTTTCCATTTAATGTGAGGTATACATTCATTGGAAATCCGATTGCATCAAACTTCTTGAATTTATAAGTTAGTCGTCAGTCAATCTTCAGTATTTGGAATTGATTTTTATGAGCATCAGAGCCGGCTACGCTGATCAACAAATGGATGAATAATTTGGGAAAATCTTTGTGTATTCTCTTTGTCGAGGTTGTAATGATTCTTGTGTAGTCGAAAAGATTTCATGAACTGAATTTCGAAATAAAATGAATTACTCAAATAGTAGACAAGTTATCAAAAATCGGAAAGGATGATAATTGTGTGGATAATTGTTGATAGGATAAGAAAATCATGAAACAAAATGATTCCATAAATGATTTTCAGAAATGATTTCATTACTGTATTCAATGAGTGTTCTCAGAGTAAATACAATTCATTCGATCTCACAAAGCATGATTCCATGTAGGGTTTCATTTGCAATATTATTGAAAACTCCCTCTGAATTCATTTCGTATCATTTGGCAAGTTTGCGCGTCTAGACATTTTTGATTAACGGTGTAATGGCTAGTGCTGTAATCTCCAACTTGCTAAAAATATGTATATAATTCAATAGCAGTTAGATAGTTGGTAATTGGTAACAAGAACGAACTCAAAATCTTAAGAAATATCATCCTGTTTGCGAAAAAAAATGTTTTGCTCTATCAGTGGATTAATTCAAGCATTTGAAATTGAATCCTGGGAAATTATATGTTCAATGTTTACATGTTTTATATGTTTCAATGTTTTATATGTTTAATTATATGTTTATATGTAAATTAAATTATATATGGGAATCCATCGAATGTAATGTAGAGAATAACTATCAGCTATCAATAATTCTAATGATGACCTTATGAATATTAGATTATCAGTACACTTTTTCTTGAATTCCTGTTTAATGTCCAATGTTTAATTTTCCAGTTCAATTTTTTTGAATTAATGTCCAAGATTGTCAGGTCAGTAATTCAGTTTTTCAGCCAGTGAGAATAAGAACTAGAAATGGCCTGAATTGAATATAATACAATTGAAAATATAGTAGAAGGAATAGCCACACTTTTTAGGATATTCCAACTTCTTACATAGTTCTCCCCATAAAAAATAAGCAAATGTGATGAAATTCTTGAAAATGAACTCCAATATACAAATTAAATATTGTTAAGTCAACAATTGTACAACAAACTTCTCCCATATTATTAACATTTTCAAGGTACTTGCTGAGCTGAAAGTCTGTGAACTTGTATGAGTTGAATACTGAGTAAGTCTTATAAGATTGCGGAGCTTGAGATCTCGTAAACAAAACTTAGCAAGCATCAACTCTGTTAGAGGATTGATAAGCTTACATTACTTCAATAATGCTTAGACACTCAAGCTGCATTAGAATCTAGTTCACCACCATATTATTACATTATTACCTTGTAGTCTCCAGTCCTAGAAGACATTAAGTACGGTATAAAACTTTTCACAAACGGCTAAGCTCACCTTATAATAATGCACTTACCGGTTAACAGTTACCTACTAACTATATTGAGAATCATTAAATTGCAAATTATTAGTCCAATGAAAATAATCAATTTCCTTCTTTCAAGATTCCCCAACGTTTACGATGATTCTCTCTTCTCGTGGTTAAGTGATAAAGTTAGCGATACTGTCCGAATTTCGTCACGTCAACACACAAAAGTCATTCTTCTCTCATTTGGATTGGTCTTTTGGCAATACGTTTCTCTTTTTTCATCATGACTCCGAACTTTGAACCGTAATAAACTTATTGAGAAGATTTGAAATTATTTGAATATCAATAGAGACTTCAATATTTGATTCATGAGTACCAGAGTTTATCTCTGAGGCTCGGAACAGCATAATCATTACTCTCGTAATCTTTTGTTACTGGTTAATTTCCCTCTATTAGCCGACTATTGAGACTTCAATAGATCAACCAATTTCGAAAATACTGTATCACCCAATAAAGCATCTCTTGATTCAAATCTGAACTAACCAGAGATAATATTTGAAAATTTATTAACATCCTGAAATAACTACTGCAAAATATCGAGTTACATTCATAGAGCAGTCAACTGACTAGTATTCTGCATAATGATGAAAATATCTAACAGCATTGAAATCCATAGTGATAATGATTTATTGAATAATTGATTGAAAATACACAATTATCGATTGACATGATAGGAGGAGGATCAACAGACGCAGCCCAAAACTGTTCCTACCCGAATTTTTGTTCTTCATATTGTATTTTATTATTCATTATTCATTTATTTATTTAATCATTCAGAATTACACAACTTACAGAAAAGTACCACAGGCTTATAAGCCCAAAACGGTTCCAATTCTAATTTATACAACAGTCCAAATGTAGCTAGGTTATGTGTCACTTAAAATTCTTCAACTATACACTCAATTTACAATTCAAAACGCACAAAAATCATTTTTAAATTAAAAAAAAATACTTCCAAATTAAATTTAAATTATTCACAATTAATAAGAAAATTCCAAACTTTGAAAAAGTTTTGCAGGATATACTAAAATATGAATTATGATTAATATAAGTCCAGAAAGAAGGTTATGAAATTCTTGTCCAATCTTCTGACCAAATACTTAGCCTACATTGAAGAAGTTTTTGATTTAGAAAGATCGAAAATCAAATTGAAAATATTTCACCAAAGGACTGTTTCAAGGACCGTGAACTATTGACTAATTTCAAAATATCATTTCATCCTATAAAACTAGAATAAAAATCCAATTACTAACTGATACAGTTTCATTTCAGATATTCCTTCCTGCTTCCTGACAAAATGAACCGGTACCAAAATCATGGCAACCTTATCAGCGACTGGAAGTTGCGCAACTGTTTGATCGCTGGCTGACTGGTTGCCTGTCAGTCGCCGCGATGTTGCCAAACTTCTCTGGCAACTTTTTCCTGAGACTGGTCGTAGTGGCATTGGCACTGGCCATCGAGTCGCTTGTCCAGGCAACGCGATCATTGGCTGACGAGCTGGCAACACCGTTGAAGGTAGCCCAATGCAGGTCGCATTGTGTTCACACGGTGAGTTTTTGAATGAATCAGAAATCAATAATTTTCCAGCTTCAATTCATCAGGGCAGTAAATTTATTCAATAAGATATCACTACATAGCTATCATAAGCTGCAAAATTCAAGATTTCTACTCGTCATATCCAAATATCTTTCCTATCATGAAGTAGGCCACAACTTCATGAATCCTATAAGTTTTCATTATCGTTCCATGCAGTCTGAGAATTTGGGGTACCAGTTTTGAAACAATAGTTGACAAGATTTATAGCTATAGCCACAGAGAAGAAGTAAGAGTTATCTTCAAAGTAATCTTCTACTTTATGCTATAGCTTACTTAGAAGAGAAAATCAAGATTTGCAGCACTAGAAACCCTTTACATTTGCTGGATCAATTTTCAATTCCTATACTGAGGAAAAAGATTACTAGTTTGGAAATAATATTGTTCATGAGATTTGTGGCTATATCTTAATTAGGAAGAGAATATCAAGATTTAAACTACTTGTAACCTTTTACATTTGCTAGAAAATGGTTTATTTCTATACGGTATATTATAATATTGTCTTCATGAACCTTGTCCAAGCCTTTCTTCGGAGCTTGTATGATTATTGACATGAAGCTATCTCGTTCAAATCAAGTTAAAACCTGATTATGATATTTATCAGCGATAATCAAATAGTTAGACTTGATCCACAATACAGTGAAATGTAACCAACATTGCTTGTTTATATGCATGAAATAACTATTCTAGCATTCTTTACAATAATATATTATTTCTATTATTTATACTGTAATCATTATATAACTCATTAAGCGAATTGAAAAGTCTCAGAACTCTTATTTTGAAAATGTAATTCAATACTTTCGGAGAAGACGATAAGCCGTCGGTCCCGATTACCTAAAAAGTAGTCGTCATCTCTCAGTAATCCCGAGATTTACTCGATACATAACTTACAATAATTTATTGTCTTATGCTAGATCAGCTACATGTATTTGGTGACCCAGTAAAATATAATGTCGATAATCAATTTAGTATTGGTTTCTTGAAACCAATATCATTCAAAGGACAGCGGAAACTGACAAAAAGTCGTTTGAAAATACCGCGTTCTGAAGGAATTCTTACAATATTCCAAATGAACGTCTTAAGCTTGAAAATTCGAAAAATGTCTAGCAGAGTCAATATTGCCGATAATGAATTCAAAGCCAACCATGTTCTTTTTCTCCGTTCAGGAGTACATCTCATTTATATGCATTCTCAATTGACTATCAAACAGTGAGGTCTTCAACTTGAATATCCTGCGCATTAATTTTTTCATCATTTCCTCATCCTCCCCTCCCTTTTCATCGCATCCTATTTTCATTCGTTTCGCTGATTGCAAGTCTCTAATCCTTTTTTCTGTTCCATTATCGGTGTTTATTTTCCTTGTTTACCAGAACTGGGAGTCAAAGGAGTTTTCTTCATCGTTCATTCTGGTCTCAATTTTCCTCAGAATCCTGCTTAGCATATTTTTATAAAACCGAAAAAGAAATGTCCGCTCCTTTCAAATAGACGACGAGTATTTTCGCTGAATTTGAAATCCGTCTTTCATCTCTAGAGTAAATGTTGATTTAGGAAAAACTTCTCCCGATTTTTTTCTTTTCTACGTTCCATAGTGAATTGCAATCGCCCCTCCCCCCTAGCCACTCACCCCGTTTCGTCCGTGTCAAATTGAAAAGTCCGGAAAACAGATTCTGATTTTCATCTTCTGATAAGACTTCACTCTTGAGAATCTTTTTCTTCGTTAAGACTCTCCGGTGAAAAAAGTCGGATGAACATTGAGGAAGAGAAAATTTATGAATGTAGAGATCAGATAAGATCTGTGTGCCACATTGAGAAAAAGATTAATCCTCCTAGGGCGTTATCTACTACCAGTTAACTTGTTCCAGAATATAATCATAAAGTCAGCACTAATATTAGACCAATTATTAGTCTATCACTTCGACTACAGTACTATTATACCATTATAGTAACTTGGTAAAATATTACACTTTCCATATCATCTTACTTGGTTAAGCATCACTTTTTTGAGATACTCTTTTGTTTGGGAAATTTTGCAGTACTCAACATGATGCGAATCAATATAGCAACTTCGTAGCGAGTTGTACATATATGAATCACGTGATGGAAAAATATAAATTGGAATTATCTTTTATTCCCTTGAGAATTCTTTCCTGCTATTTCCAATACAGGGGTTTAAATCAAATTATATCTCATGTTATTATTCATTCTTGTTATATAGTATATCTTATATAGCAAATCACTCCTATAGTGAGGTCCACGTTACAATGACAGTATTTGATCAACTTTGGTTTTGCTATCCTTTTCTATCATTTGACAAAGCCGGTGGTACTATCCTTTTCTAGGTCCACAAGGATGCCAATTATGTTTTTGACAGTGTAGAAATATAATTAATTAATGCAGAGAATCGGTATCGATATTTTTCTATCTTTATCCACTGTCATTATAACGTGGACCTCACTATATCAGGATTGTCTTGAAGAACATTTTTCCGTGAAATTTTCATCACAAATAGTAATTTCTAGACAAAGAACCAAATTTTTAATGGGAGATAATGGAAGTTCAGTAGATTTGAACTAGGAAGAGCAAAACTTGATGACCCAAATTGGTGATTTTGAACCAATTTCATTCTTTCAATTCTGGAGCAACCTTCATTACAGCGAAATGCATAATCAACGCGTTTTTAAACGGCTGCAGAGATTGTGGAGATAAATTAAAATCCGTTGTAACACTTTTCTCCATGCAATTTATCTCGCTGCTAACAGGTAATTAAGCGCGCAACATTTTCTGCACTGTAAAACTGTAGTACACCAACTGTTTATAGAGATGCAAAAACTTGAAAAGCGCATTTATTTTCTGCGTACAACTCGACGCTAGTACAGAGCAGGGCAAAAATAGACGGCAAAAAATAGTTTTTCTCCCCATCAGAATGTCGAGCATCTGACCAATGGGAGAGGTCGAAATAACATTAGACGCGTTCAAAGTGAACAGTGGAGCGTGGATAAAATAAAAAGAGATGAAAAACCCAACTAGAAAGAAGCGCAGGAGAGAATAGAAGGAGCGGGAAAATGAGATTCAAACCCGGCACAAAGCAGCTGACCGTGTTGAAGACGAGCCGGATGAAAATTCATCAAAGCCGTTCCGAAAGAATTTTCCACACCTGTAGCTGGGGGTTTTTCCAACGATTTTCCATCTCCGCAAGTCGGATGACGACGCTACAAGCCCGCCGGGCCCTTTTCCACAAATTTTCATAACCGTTCTTTTTGCACATGCAATTTTCATACGCTCATCCACCAACGTGGCAGTGGATTGTCTAATAAAAAAAGCTATTTCATATCTTCCTGGAGATACTTTGAGATACATTTTTGATGCATAAAATAATGGAGAAGCAGTCAATAAACAAAGTGTTATTGATGTTGCACGGAAAGGATTAGAGTGTTTTGACCACAAGATAATTCCCAATTAATTTTTTCCTGCTTATGGTTAAGAAGAATAAATTCTATCAGGTTGAAAATATTTTGGATGAATTTCCTTAGATTGGAAAATACTTTGATCATTATTTTCGAGCCTAGCTATTATTAATTAATTTTAAAAAAATTAGTTTTTCTTCCAATCAACACACCCTAGTAATTATTTTTCACCAAATCTTGATAAGAAAATCAATGTTGGAACAATTCAACTTTTTAGAAGTACAATGTTAGAAAAATAACTTTTGTGTAAATTAAAAGTCGCGTACTCTAGAAATATGATATTCTGAGGAAATACTGAAGTAATCGTTGTTTGTAGATATCATATTCAAATTCCAGGTTCAAAATAAAGACTCTAATTGAGTGAAAATCATTGATTTGAAGTCACATAAAAATTAAATTTTATTCATACAATTTGATTAAGAACCTAATATTTACTGTGCTAATTCTCTTTTTTTTCTACAATTTTTGTAGTCTCAGACAAAATTAGAGTTGAGTATTCCATCCAAGAGTATTCCATCCATCCAAGTTGAAATAGCAATAGCTTCATCTCTGATTGTGAGAGATTGATGATGGAATAAAAGGTATTTATAATTGGGATTGGAAATCAATTATCAATCTATTATTCAAATAACACGGGGTTTTGTTTTGTATCCCTGTTGTGGGATCTTGTGCCAGTATTTCGAAAAATCTCATATCATCTTACTTATATAAAAGTGGTATCTTATATCCTATAATATTAAGCGAGTAATTTCTTTAAAAATTTATCTTTTATCATCTAAAATGTCGTATCCCGTATCATGATCTTGTTACTCGTATCATCTATAACTTGTTTCTCGTATCATCTAATAACTCGTATCTCGTATCATATCTTGTATCTTCTAACTCGTATTTTACGATATCACCTAATATCTGGCATATTGTATTTCTTAGCTCGTATCATCTCTTATCATGTTGTATCAGAGTTGACAGTTCTGTATCATCGCTGCACGGCTATCCATGAATAATTCGCATCTCTGCTTCAGGTAATCGAATATAATGAAGGTCTCCAACAATAACTTCTCCAACTGGGTTAATGCATTCGGGGTCCATTCTTCAGAAATTTTTCGCAAATAATTGTTCTCAGAGTCTGAGCCCGGGGCAACAGCCATCATAGAATAGGAACACATAACCGTTGGCCCGCTTAATAATTAAAAGGCGAAGATTCAAAGACTCCATTATACGCTATTCAAAGGCCGTCTGCCGTCTGCAAAGGCGCCGTCTGCTCTGATATTCCTTTGACGATGCTTTGTTGCTCAAGTGCTTGCTTGCTTGCTGCGAAGTACGGACTTCGCTACTAGACTTGGACGGACTTAGCCTAGACTTCGTCACGGTGCCCTCTTTTGTTGAAAGTTGGAAGCTCTCCGCAGCTCCAGCTCCGTTATTGGCTGGTGATGGACCAATGAGAGATCGCGGAAGAAAATAATTGTTCTTATCATTTTTCGTGTAGTTAAGAAGATGATATTGTGGTAATTATTCATATTAAATGAAAAAGACTAAGAAATTGTCAAAAACCACAGATTTATTGATACTTAGAAAGACCGGTTTCGGTTATTACACCATTGTCAATCTCTGATAAACTGATGAATGAATGATGAATAATTTCATCCCCATTTTATCTGGACAATACATACTCGTATAATATTATGTTACATTCCAAACCAGCCCCTTTCAAATACTACTAATCTTTTTTCCCCCTTTTTGTGTAGTTGAGAAGTTGATATTGTGGTAATTATTCACATATTGAATGAAAAAGACTACTAATTTGACAATTTCTTAGTCTTTTTCATTCAATACTACTAATCTCGTAACATCGGTATACATAATTGTTTCCAACCATGAAGATTTGAGTACTCGTAGATATGGAGTTGAATATCAATCGGTAGTCTTCTAAAAACTGAAAAATTCATTATTGTTTGATAAGAAATAAATCATTCTCAATTTGAAAATCTCACTCGAAAATATCGTTCCAGAAGTTTGATTGTCGAAGCATTCATGAATGAGGCTTCAAAAAGTTTATCAATGTAGCCAAACATATATTCAATCACACGTTGTGTCACGCAAGAAATTCAAACAATTCATTCCGAATTGACATCAATTCATTCCATCTCAATGTGAAATTTTTAATTAAAAGTTCGACAAGTATTTGTTCTGAAAAAGTTCCGAAGTAGAAATATTAATCAATCGAATTCCACATTTTTTCATAGCCTTCAATCTGTCAGCAAGTTTTCATGGATGTCAATGAATCTGAAATGTAAAAATCGGTCTCCAACTTCTGAGACAAACTTCTTTGTCTTTTTTCTTCTCCATTCTTCGCCGTTCTCTTTTTGATTCTGTGACAGCATTCTTCCAAACTCTTTTCGAAACGGTTCAATCGTGCATAACAGTTATATTCACTGACAAAAACTTGATGGAGCGACGTTTTTGAAAAAGTCGTTTCAGACACGGAGATTTATTGCACTTGTGCAGATTTCCGTTAACTTGATTTGAATTTAAGTTTTGTAGGGCTACGCACTTTTCAAGATTCTATGGCATTTTTACTGCAGATGCTACTGCTTCGTTACTTGGCCTACAATATCGATTAGTATTTTCTCTAGGAATAAAGTCTTTCTCTATTAATTTGCTAAGATAAGTATTTGCTCTGGAAATAAAGTCTTCCAATATCCCCAGAGCAAATACTTATCGATATTGTATGAAAAATGAGGTTAGAGATCTTGCCCTCAGATATAATAATTGGATTTCAATTCGGATTTTTTTGTGATATGATATGAGTATATCATGCCATCGATCAATCCCTCACTCTACATCATTTTATTCGTCCAACAAGTAATCAAAATTGAAAAGAATTCAAAAACTAGTATCAAAATTCATTATATCAAAATGCATTATCTGTCATCACCAATTCACTACACCAATCTATCTCACACTATGAATAGTGGAAAAAGATACTAGCCTATCTATCTTCATATTTAATGGATAAAATAGAAATATTCCATGATAAACATCATTATATTATTAGAATATGATAGTATTCTATAAATGACGAATGAATTGGGATATTCATTCATTACTAACAGGTAACCCGTGCTCCACAAGGGTCTAATTAATAAATAAATTGATAAATTGATTAATTAATAAATTAACAGAATAAAAACTTGATCTACTGAAATCTTGAGAGTTTAAAATAGGCCTATAACCACCCTCGCTAGATTAAGAATCTCTGAACAAATTTCCAAGTAGTTCAGACGTGATGATACGTTATTCGTGAATCTCCTATCGCAGGTTACTAGTGCTCCACAAAGATCTAATTAAAAACTCGACCTACTGAAATATTGAAGAATTTAAAATAGGTCTAAGACTTTCCTCGGTGAATAAGGACTCTATATACAAATTTTCAAGTTAATAAGTCTAGTAGTTCAGACGTTATGATGCGTCATTCGTGAATTCCCTATCCCGTACGTGTATAAGACAGTTCTTTTCTTTATTGTAATGAGAGTTTCTACTTGATTATATTCTTACTGAGCGGAAAAGAAGGGATATTCCGGTTAGTGAATGAATTGATCGTGTTTGGAGCTTTCATCTCCATTAAGAGATTGGTTCCAGAAAGGTATTGGTCTCACGAATTAATGTCAAGGTATTGCAATCCTGAACAAATATCCTCACGAATTCAAACTCCGAATCGGAACTTGAATTCAAGAACATTATATCCACTTTTGCACCAAAATCTATTAATTGAGTAGAACCACTGGGGGATGGAATGCTGTGTTCAGTATAAGCTCACCAGCCAATATCCTTATAGAAATTACGAAGTACAGAAACTCCGAAGTCGTAATGAATTCAAGTTAGATTTCTCGGTGATACTCAGAGGTGAACTAACTGAAATTCGCGGAGCTCTCCGGTTCTCCGATCCATTTTGGAGACTTTCAAGCTCAGAGACAGACAAAGTTCTAAGTTTGTAAGGGACTTTGAGAACGGATCGAACATTCTTTTGCCCTTTCAAAGTTTTACAAGGGTCGACCGGCGAATTCGACCTTGTTCCGGTAATCGAATCCTCTACTTTATTTCGTTGGCGACCTTTTTTCATGCAATGTTTAAGCTTCGCATCGTAAATTCTTCACTGACAGAATCTTCAGTACTCTCCTCTTTTTCCATTCAGATTCCAGCTTGTGGGGGAAAAAGAGATGGTAAACAGGAAAGGTGAACGGAAGATTGTGAAGATGAATGGAGGTTGAGAAAAACAAAGATAAAAAAGATTGTATGATCATCAAAAAGGATTGACCTGTTGCAAGGTATAGTAACAAAAGTATAACATAAAATAACTACCTGGTGATACAGTGATCCTTTATAGGATTGATACAAATATGGACTCTTGAAAAAGGATTGCCAGAGAAGTGAGGCATAATTATGAAAATGGAGTAGCAAAGGTACATTTCTGATATAGACTAGTACTTTGTAGTGATATTGTATCATCAGAGGGTAAGAAGCTTAAAGATTGGAGCCTTGAGTTTATTGGATCTTAAAATTTTCTGTGGCATCACGGAATCGAAAATCATCGTTGAAATGTAATTTACAGTTCATGTTCACATTATAATATGTTAACAGATTTCGAACATGATAAATTCAAACATACATAAATGTGCTCAAAATATTCAAAAGACTGGAGTTCTCTCTGGAATGTATTCACAATATACAAATAGATCAAATCCAGAATCATGAATTACCCTCTTTGAAATATTACTTGGTTCCAATCAAGGAATGAAGAAATTTCAAAAGAGCAAACTTGTTTGAAGTTAACTCTGCTACGCTATAATTGTTCCCGTTCTCTTACATGTATGAAATCAAACCATTGAATTAAATAAATGAAGACCTAATGAGTGAATTCTGGGATTCAACTCTGAGTAATGAATAATGAAGAACGCTGTGTTTTGAATGGAAGAGACTAAGAAATTGTCAAAAAACACTGATTTATTGATAATTTGAAAGACCGGTTTCGGTTATTACACCATTGTCAATCTCTGATAAACTAAAACTAAATACAAGAGCAGCAGAATTTATACTAGTAGGCGAGTACTGCTATTGGTCGAGGGCATGAACACCTGCCATTGGCCTAGCTAGACAGTCTCCTCCCCCTCAACGGTTTGACAAAATGGCGGCTTAAGCAACAGAATCGCCATGATAATAAAATTTACTTTTAGTACAAAATAAGAATCAAGAAAACAAGTGTGAAAGATAATAAAAACAAATTGTAAATGGAAAAACTATTGACTAATGTATGCTTACAATTTATGATAAAACTAAATTCGTAGTGTTGTATTGGTTGAAATGAATCTGGTCATTTAAACTATACTGGGAATTTTCCTTAATTACTCTTGTTATTTCTAAAGCCTCTAGAATATTCAAAGATCTGCCTTTGTAATTAACATTTAGAAACTCAACATTCTCCTTAACTGTGAACTTGTGATTATTTGTTATCAAATGTTCTAAAAAAGAAGAAAAAAAACCCTGTGTTTGTTATTCCTGGGATCACAAAGATAGCGATAGATTGATGTGAGTAAGAGAATCAGGAGCAGTGAATTATTCTCAATGAGATGCGGTAGGATACTGATTTCCTATCCAGAGTGAATATTGTGAATTCCAGGATGAAACAATGTATCGTGCATATTCATTAAACGTAAGGAATCATTGGAGTTGCCTCAATGAATTTCGTTCTGATTGTGAATGACTTTCTTTTACATAATAATAGCATGAATAGCATGAAAAGAATAGCATGAGCTAGCTCTCATCAAAGATAGCTCTTATAAGTTTTGGGCATAAGCCTGTTGTGCCTTCTCGCATAAGTGTAATAATTGTACATGACTAAATTGATAAATAAATAGCTTATGCTTTCATCATCATAGCTCATGCTATTTTATCTCCATGATAAGATACTCTTCGATGAGTCCTATTATCGTATTACTATTGATTATTGTTGTGTTATTTCGTAACGATTATGTCCATTGTATCATTGTCTTATTTCGATTTTCTGTACAAATTAATCAGCATCAAGAAAAATTGACATGAAACATTAAAATGAGATTTTGACATGAAGTCCATTAATCTTAAATAGTGATACAAACCATAATTTTCAAACATACCCCTCTCTTAGCACATTTGAATTAAGTTTGTAGCGTGAATATTGATGTAGTGGAACTTTCCATAATTGAAGATACTTGAAATGTTGTCAAAAATCCACCTCATCTAAATAAAAATTGACATTTTACAGGAGCATGCTTTTGTTTGTGCTAATTCATGTTAATTTTCATTCAAATAAAGTGGATTTTTGACAACATTTCAAGTCTCTTCAATCATTTGAATTCAATTCAATCCAATTCAACACATCTGAATCCTTCTCCAATAACTATTTGGAACAAACACTCACATGAAGTTAAGTACGCCACGTTTATTTCAGTGTCATTGCAACATTATTACTCGTCCGTAGCAAGTGATGAATGAAATTACTGGAGCAATTTGATGGCTAATTGAATGTTATTTTATCACTTCACGCTGAGTTGTAGTTGAAAGTTTGGAGTGCAAACCAGGACAGAAATCACTGGCATGAATGCCATAGAGATTTCAATTAACTAGAACATAGTGTACAATTTACGTTAACTCTGCTACTGAATTGTATGGTGTAGAGCTAGGTCAGATTCTAAAAGCTGGTGTAATATTTGCGGGGGAACATGGAATTGGCGGGGGATAAAAACTGAACTCGTATCCATTAAAATTTGCATCAAGTTAAATTCAAACTCGAATCAATATCAATCATTTTTGAAACAGATTATTTCTACAACTGTCAATTTAGGTCCAATAGAATGATCAACCATATAACAAAAAGTAAAGACTTCCTGAAAGAAAATCTTTTTAGATCGTCATCAATAAGTCCCTGTCTACATCCTCTCCTTCTATCATAATAACTCCTTATCTAGTTTCAGAATTTCATCAATTTTCCTTTTCCGCGGAATTCTCTAATGTTTTTCTTTAATTTTCTCCTCATTGATCATCAGCACTACCATACCTATTTTCTTGGAATTTGATTTGGATCTTCTATGTTTTTCAAATCACTTTATACTGTATATTTCTATCACTCCTCCAGTACTTTTTGTTCGAATATTATCTGATTCTTTATTATCATTTACTGTCTCATGTACATGTTCTTCCTCTGATGCAGAACTCCCACCTCTATTGCCCCAATAGACTATACTCCCACTTCGTTTTTGTAGAATTATTCATATTTTCGATGTCTGATGTTTCTTAGAATATCTCAATAATCACTTCTATTGTTATGGAAAACAACATGTAATATGAGCCTATTTTTCTTCGAGATTTGATGAAGACATCCCTTCTCAATCGCCTCAAAAGACACTACTACTTTGTTTTTGTAGATAGATTCTTGTGATGTTTCCTGGGAATAATATCATTGTAATTACGTCTATTTCTATAGGAGGGAACATTTATTTTTCTCATATTCAACCCTCCATCTTCAATTCCCACTTCTTCCACATCAACTACAACCCAATCAATTCGTCTTCCTACCATAAAAATAGCCTAAATTATTGCTGGCTCAGACTTTCATGCCTATCTGCTAAGTCAAAAGCGCCGGTCCACGGTTAGATATAAGATTAATTTCTGAGGGGTGAAGCAGTTTTTTCATCCTTCAAATTGCGGAACTTCATGGTAGTGAGTCTCCCCTACCCAAGCATGTTCGCCCTGCCATGAAATTAAAAAACATTGAATCACGCGTTACCCTTGTCTTGAAACCGTGGGCCAAACTCCCTATATGATTCTCATGTACGGTAAATGGTTAATTTTCTCATTAATACATATTGAATGAGTACATTCAGCATAACATAAATTTTTACTACAATAAGTGAAGTCTCTGAGTTTATTCTCAGTAAATAAGCTGTAATGCTGATCGAGTGGATAAAATCTCTGAATTCAATGTCACATGCTTTATTAATCTTTCCACGGAAGTCTAAATTGAGAACTATTACTTTGGTATTTGAAAGAAAATCTACATTAAAGGGAATTGTAACAATCAAAAACAGTATTAGAAAAATACAATCATTTATAGATTTTTGCAAGATTAAAGTTCTGTAAACGGAGGGGGTGTTTCTACTCTTCTATACTATTTGCTGATATTATAATACTAAACTTATGTTTGAATCCTTGATTGGTTGGAAGCTTTTAGTGGACTCGTTCATTCAAATGCACAGATTATCATCATTATCTAATGGTCACCTATTTTAGCAACTAGCAACTACGAGCCAGGAACTTCAATGAAAAATACTAATAAATTCAACTTCAGGTTTATTGAACTCTAAATAGGTAGAACGAATTAATAAAAGTCAGGCAACATGTCAAATTTTCAAACAGAACAAAGTGATTCAGCAATTGATTCACAAAAAAATATATTCAATACCAATCTACACATTTTGGAAACCTGCTAACTTGCTGAATTTAAATTTGGGCCTCGGTCATTCTATGAAATTAAATTCTGAGCTCAATAAGAAAAACAACAAAACTTTGGCACTCACCATTTCAACAATATTCAAACTTGGACTCTTCAGAAACACTCACATACACTTTAATAAAACTCACTATACTTAAACTCACACGCACATATAATTTCCTAATTCTACTCCTACTAACTCCATAAAATTTGGTTTTCTATTCAACTAGATAAAAATTACTGATAACTGAAAGTTTAACAATTTGTCCCTCTGAATGGGAAATGAGCCCATTCAGAGGACCGAGGCTCGCACACCGTTACATTTTTCTCCGTTCACGTCTCAATACCATCTGTGGCCTTTTCACTGAAAATTATTCCCCCTCCGCGAGCGTTGAGAATAACTTCCAGTGGAAAAGCTGCAAAAAGGTCAATGCTCGTACAATTTTCAAATATAGTGGCTTTTACTGTATTTGAAAAATGTACGAAAATTGCTTTAATTTTGACAACTAAGCAACAAGTTAACAAATTCGAACAAGACAGAGTCAATTCTCACACTAAAAACACAGGGTTCAACATACAGTTAGAATCAAAGTTCATTTCAGTTCAAAAACCTGAAAAGTAATAATTATAAGATACACAAAAACAACTACAATACTACCCTCTCAATATCACACTATTACAGTTCCTTGTTCATCGGGATATTTATCGCAATAAATATCTCACCAACCAAGATATCAAGGACTGGCTTTACTTCATTCCCTTCAATAGCATGTGCAAATATTGTAATTTCTGACTGATGGAAGAAACAAGTGGAAGCATATGACATGTAGGTTTAGGAGCGAATCGTGAATATAACATCCGATGGAAAACCAAAGTCTAGCAAAGACTGTGAAATAAAGGAATCCTTCACCTGCAGAGATGATAACATATTAGATGAATATTGTGAAAAAATGCTTCAGATCTTCCCTCGAAGCACACAATGAGATCTTTACATCTTCCTCATGATTCTCGGAACTACAGTCTGTTTCCACAATCTTCCAACATTTCTTGTTCCAAAATAGGAGAAACATACACTCGAAATGTTAGTTGGAAAACAATGCTAACCGTTAAATCCTCATCTGTAAAAAACAACTAACTGTATAGGCTACGTATCTTAGATGACACAGACCTATATAGATATATCATCATCTAAGATAAACTCGGGAAGATATCAGACAATGCAGACATGCTCTACTCATTACATTGTTGTGCCTTGGGGCTTCTCATAGCATCTGCCAACCCAGCAATGAAATGACAAGGAAGAGAAAAATCAGGATGTAGGGAAAAAGATGAGTAAGTGGGTGAGATTGGGAAGCTGCAGGGAATAAGGAGGGATTACAAGGAGAAAAGGAAGAAAGAGAGTAGGATAAATTTATAGAGTTTCAGATTGATAAACAATACTTACAATAGTTAGTAACTGATGGGATGGATTATAAATATTCAGCGATACTCTTTAATGAAGTAGGCTATTCCTTTTTAATATAGAACCACTTCTGCTTGGGAAGACATGTAAATTAAATTTTCTGATTGAATTAATGCATGGATGATTCTTCTCACATTTTCCAGAAGAGTAGGGCTATGATAATATATGAGATACAATGTTGGAAAGACAAGATAAAGATAGGGAGAATAAATGAAGTACTAAATATTAGAAGCAATTACTTTTCTTAATAATTTATAAAAAAGAGATCATGAATGGGATATAAAAGTCCAATCAATATAGCTTGGAGACAAGATGGAAGGGTTAACCGATAGAAATATCGATAATTCGAAAATTATCGATAGAGATTAGCAGTTCAAAAACATCAACGAAGGAAGTGATGAGGTGAGAAACAAAGAAAGTATCTGATATAGAGAAGATGACCACATAATGTTCAACAAATCAATTCAAATTTCGAATCCGAAAATATCAAATCAAATTTATTCACCCGTCAACAACAGTGTGTTAGGCCAGTTTCACACGGCAGAGACCTCGCTCCTGGAATATCATATTATGGAAGATCATATTTCATATTTTGCAGCTCTCCTGTACTTTCACATGGGGATCTTACGAATAAGCCGACAGATCCAACAACTATGCCGACGTTTGCTCAAACCTATGACTCATCACTTTTTCTCAAAGTCTAACTTCCTTAAAAATATAGATAGAAGATTTCTGATTTCGGATTTGGATTCAGCGACCTCAAATTCTTTAAAGCGTAAGTCCCATTTTCAAAAATACCCGAAAACAAGGGAGTTATAGCTGTTTTTAATATAGCTTTCCATTATCATATGATATATAGTACATACTAAGATAATAATACTCCTGCCTCACAAAGGGACAGGCAAAGGTTTTAAGAAGTTTTTGAACACCTGAGAAGTTTAGCCTATACATAAACATTTTTAATTTTTAAAAATTCTAGTTTTCCAAAAAAATATTGAACTATGAAAAGATGAATCCAAATATGAAATCATAAATCATCTCCACTCATCACCCAATAAAATAGGAGGAAAAGGAATGTTGTACAGTAAAATTCACTGAATTTCAATTGTCATTCAACAATCCAATTTATCAGGTTCAAATCGTTGAATATCACTTTAAATTCCCAGCAATTATTGACTATTTCTTTTTACAATCAGAAAAATCTATTATGAACATACAGTATAAACATTGTGCTGATCTGAATCGATCTATGGTAATAATAGGAATTGAGAGAATAGAAAATGTCATTGCATTCCAAGTGATGTCTGTGTATTAGAACTGCTGAGTTGATAATGCATACTGAAAAAAAGTCATGAATAGCTTAGACCAGCCTGGCGACTTTGATGCTTTTGAAACCAGAATCTTGTTTTATTTTTATTAAAGAATGATACGGAATGAAAACCATGTATCATAGTACAAAGCTTTGTATCATGAGTAAGATTGACAATCATGGCTTGTCGATTTTAGTTGCTGACCTAAATCCTCATTCCTCAGTCGTAGAACTATGGACCAAGCGCGAGCATTTGCCTTTTATGTCATATACCGTCGACACAAACTTTATGAAAAGCTTGATAGCTTGAATAGTGATCTGATATTTGTTACACGTTTTTATTCTAAGACATAATATGTCTTAGACTAATTTTTAATGTTTCTTCAATCGGCAGGAAAACTTTGGTTTTTCAAAGTTATCTTACTCCCTTATTTTGGGGTATTTTCAGAAATCAAGATAAATAACCTACCAAATTTCCTACACGAATACAGTGTAAGTTGTATTATAATAGCTAGAGTACTTACGTACTGTATAGTACAGTACCTGTTCGTTTTACCGTATAATTATATGATAATAGAAAGCTTTATTAAAAACAGCCATAACTTCCTTGTTTTCGGATATTTTCGAAAACGGGACTTACGCTTTAAAGAATTTGGGGTCGCTGAATCCAAATCCGAAATCAGAAATCTTCTATCTATATTTTTAAGGAAGTTAGACTTTGAGAAAAAAGTGATGAGTCATACTTTGTGGAAACGTCGGCACAGTTGTTAGATCTTGCCTCTGCTTGCCTCGAGGGGAAAAGACGTGACAAAACGAGGTTCCTGGATAGGAGTCACCATGTGAAAGACACGATTTGACTCAATGTACTTCGACAAAAAAACGAGAACACTGTTCAGTGTTCAAGTTGCACGTCTCCTATCGTGTGAAAGAGGCCTTACAAGAGAATAAATGAATCATTTTTTGTTGAAAATAAAATTTTATAACGGAAATAGATGTGATGATTGATTGTGTGGGAACAGAAAGGAATATATAGCTGAGTAGGAAGAAAGCAGACAGGCTATAGTAATCCGAGACATTGCCAAAGGGTTGATGAAAATAGAGATGATCAAGAAGAAGAAGAAGGAGAAGAAGAAGAAGAAGGAGAAGAAGGAGAAGAAGAAGAAGAAAAAGAAGAAGAAGAAGGAGAAGAAGAAGAAGAAGAAGAAGAAGAGAAGAAGAAGAAGGAAGAAGGAGAAGAAGAAGAAGAAGAAGAAGAAGAAGAAAGAAGAAGAAGAAGAAGGAGAAGAAGAAGAAGAAGAAGAAAAGAAGAAGAAGAAGAAGAGAAACAGGGAGACTGAGTAAAGGGAGAAGATCGAGATGAACCACTTCAAAAGGATGCTTTGTTTTCGAATGCACATTGCGTTCCATTGTGGTAATACAGCAGCATCAGTGCAAGTAAGTAAGCCTACATCTCCCATAACAATGATTAGCCCAAAGCTATGCATGCCTCAAGAGGGAGGCATTGGATCGAGTCCCCCTTGGTACAGTTACTGAGACGCAGATTGAGTGAGCAAATCCGTCAATTGAATTGTTCAGATTAAATGGTTCACTATTACTTTCTACTCCGAGCCTCCGAATGTACTACCCTTTGGTAGTTGGATTTCTCTTTGAATTCGATCACTTATTGGGATCTCTACCAGCTAGAGATCCCTCTCATTGTCAGATTAAACTCAAAATTTGATCATTTGGGAAATTATACAAGTTCATAAATTTCCTTTTTCAACCACGATGCGGCTGTTCATCATTGCGGTTTCTACGATGTGTTGTAACCAGTTCAATTAATAACTAGTTTAATAATCAGTTTGACCGTGTTTCGGATGAACACATTAAGTCGTCAGTCCAGGCTGCCTGAAAGCAGTCGTTAAATTAATCATGTTATGTTGGCTCTGAAATCGATCAGTTGCGACCTGAAAACTCTGACACAAAACCTGAGCCAGTCAGGTCTCTCGACATTATTATTATTTATAACAGTTCAATTCAAGATATTCTATTGTTGGGGTATATCGTTCAGATTGATTGGAATTCGAATGCAGTTCCAAAAATCTAATATGTTCAAAATAATAGATTGTGTTTAAACTCAAATTATCAATATTACGTTTCTTACAATATTCTTAGATCTTAGCATCTATTCTTCCTTACATCTAAGCATTGATTTATACTCACATTATTGATTTATCAGTCTACATTACGCCTGATCAATTATCAATCTATGAAGCTCATGAACTTAGATGAGCCCTTCAATTTAAGTCCAGTCTAACGCAGAATTTCATCAAGAAAATCCAACATTTCAGTTGGACATTTTTAATTAGTGAAGTTCTAGATCAATTCAACTCGCTGGAACAAGATTAGAACTTCAATTATTGAAGATAGGTATAAGTTTGCCGTGAAAAACGCCGTCACATTTCGGTTTCATTCGTAATGGAACTAATTGTCTGCTGGTGAAAGTAGGTACTTGGCAGTGGCAATGAAATTAGACAGCGTGCAAAATTGGAGCTGGTTGGGATAAGCTGGTAACTTTTGGGTCTGAATTTATATGACGGTTGGAGGTTGGAGCAAAATGAAGCGGGAGAGAGACAAAGAGCGGAAATAGGAGAGAAAGAGGGCGAAAGGAGAGAGATTACGACAAATGGATTATTTCGAACTTCGCGCATATATTGTCCCCGCTTCCTCCCGGGCGAAAACAGTATCTCCACTGAAAAGGGAAGAAAGTAATTCAAACTTTTGAATGACCCCTTAAATTAGCAAAGGGAAACCGCCTGTTTCTGGAATGAGGCTAATTTCATTGTAATAGGCTCTATGCAGAAGTTCAGTCGTGGGGAGGAGGACTCTGGGGGTGAAAATGGAAAAGAAAATTAGGTAGAAAAGTAGTCACAATTATGATTGTAGGAAACGGGGCCTATAGAAGATAACATCCAATTATCCCCATGAAAATTTGAGAAAGACTGGTGATTTCATGTCAGAACGAGTACAGTAGTTTTCCCCAAAGGAGGAATAAAAAAACTAATAATCATTACCATTTTGGGAAATGAAGAAATCAGCCAACAAAGAGAGAAATATGATATGAAGAGAATGAGAGAAACTTAAACCGTTACAAAGGTCTAGTAATTGGAATAGAACAAGGACGGAAAACTTGATGATTCCGTTTGAATAGCTTACTAGAATAGATAGAGAACATGACAATGAATGGATTTTATCCATTCAGAGATATAAAATGATATAGAAAAATCTTCTACCCTGGTTGTAAATGAATTAGTTATTATTGTGGATCTACAACAGAATATCATAAAACAATTCTAGTCACAGTCGATATTGTAGAAACGTTCCATAATGAAATAAAAACACACATTTGACCAGTGTGGTCACGAGACCATGGTCCTGTACCAAATAAAACTGTAGAATTTGACGAGATATGTGTGTTTTTTTCCAGAATATCTTATCTCAGACAACCTATCGATTGATTGGTGAGATTTTTCTATTAGTTCCCAATAAAATAATTTACAGCAATTGAGTATGATAGATGGGTAAAAGAAATTGGATTAAATAAAAAAATGATATTTCTATAGCACTCTTCAGGGCAATTTAACGGGATTGATAGAGTTGCTGAAATAGTAGTCAACACCTCCAAAACCAAGGAGCTGATTGGTTAATGGGTTGATTAGTCGCCATTTTACGATCACATTTCAATAACAATAGTAAGCTTGAGAATGTCATATGCAAGCGGTTGTCCAATGGGACTGCTCGTTGGATTTGGGGCATGGCTTACATTAGCAAAGCGACTCCCATATTTTTTGGTGTCTTAAGTTAGCTCTGCGTTTCTCCGCTAGAATTAATTTTTTCTTAAACTCGGAGTGAACAAATCAGTATTTTCTTCAAATAATAATTAAATAAAAATAAAAATCTCAGTACTTTTTTTTGAATTTTTTCATCACAACATGTTTCAAAATTCATGCCATTTCCAAGCAACAATAATATCCACTTGAAAATAGCATGAATATTGAAACATGTTGTGATTAAATAATTCAAAAAAGGGTACTGCGATTTTTATTTCTATTACAAGTAGCCCTAAACAGAAAAGAGACAATAATTACTAAGTTGGATCAAGATAATAGTGTTTGGGGAATAATAGCTTGCTTCAGATTTTTAAAATATGTTCTGTGTGAATAGCTTCAACTATAGTCGGGTTGAAAATTGCTAGATCCGTCTTTGAATTTCATTTCAATGCATGAATGCCATAACTTCCAAAAAGTCTTGATCTATGAGTGAATGACAAATAAGTAATTCACTGATACCAAACCAAGCTTGGAAAATAGCCTACATGTTTCCAATTGCACATAAGAACAATATCAGAGTTCTCTCAATTTTCCTGATCAATCCCATTACTCATACAAAAGCATGTGGGCATCGTTCAGCAAAAAACGTGCCTTCTTTCACCTTCTATGTGAGTAATGAGAAATCACTCAACCGAGAATCTTCCTTGCATTTTTCCATACTAACCCCTATTCAACATACACAACATAACATGGTCACAAAGAATTTCCAATTCCACGTTTCCTATTAGCATCACCATCAATATCTGGACATATGATAAGGGTACTCTGTTTCTTCCATCAAAGGGTTGAGCAATTTTTTTCCGCCTTCATTCTGCAAACCATGATCCATGTTCTTCCCGGTCCTTACCTCAGTGGTTGATAGCCTGTTGATCCGACCTCATGTCAAATTTAAATGCAAATTCGTTAATTAAACTTTGGTCACCTGCCCTCGCCAAGCTCCTGAACTGTGAGGGACGATCTCACTCTCTATCCTACTCGCCCTCTCACACTCATTCCCTATCATAATCCATCTCTTCCTCTCTCGATCTCTAGCCAGTCTCCAGGTTCGAATTGCAATTGCAAAGTCTATTCCAGACATTTCCACCCCAACTAGTGGTTTGTCTGTGATCCCTATCACCAACCCTTCTGATCCCTGATCTTTGGTCTCTCTCTCCTTTTGGAGATAAACTTTGGAACGTGCTCAATTAGTCGAAGCTCAAACGTGAGAAGAACTCGCTCCTCATACCGACGCTGTACTAGTCTGACGAATTTCCATAAAATGCACACCAAGCTAGATGCTAGACGGCAGATGATAAGATTCAGTGGTGGATAACAGAGAGTTCGGCAAACACTCGTGTTTCGCTCCACAAACTTTGAATAGCACTCGGTGACGCAGCCATCGATACTATCCGAACTGTTCAGTTCAGAGAATAATTTTCTCAACCATGCAATGAGTTGTGTATTTTTCAATGTGTAAATGAATAAATATAGGGTTTTTCATACTGTAGAATTATTACTGTTCCATTGGGTACTAGCATAAAATAAATAATCAGTATATTTTTCTCTATGGAACTACAATTCTTCCAAAAGTAGCAAGTAGCTCTGTCGAAATGAATAAAATGTATTGGGATATTCGAAGCTAAAGTTTTCAATAAAAATCCATACCGGAAATTAATGAGGAATCTAGTAATGTAAAATGTACTTAGATATTGAGAATATACTTTCTTGACATGCTTAGAAAAGTCAATTCACCCGAGAATCTAAGTAAACACTGTATAAAATTATCATGTTATAACATTGATTGAATATTATTTCATTACTTCGATTGGTTGTTATATCATTCATTTTTTCACTTCAGCTCTTGATAAGCAATATTGATCTTGTAGTTATCATGATTGGTTCGAGTATTGCAGTAGAGAGTGTCTAAAAAAAAATTCAATTCAGTTTATGGAAATGGTCAGTTTCATGCTCTGATATTTGAACATCTGAGTGAGCCAAACAGTTTAAAAGGATGTTGACCGTTGAGAGATGATATTATCTTGTTAACGTCATTTCGATGGGAGAAGTGATTATGGAGAATCAATGCTAATTAGAGTTTCAAGGAGAGATTAGATATTTTTCTGACTGATCATGATATTATTTGCATTAATTCTACAATGATGGAAGAAATATGGGATCTTAGGGAGAGAGAAGAACTTTCATAGTTGACTTTGAATTCGAGAAACATCTTGAAGTATGAGTCTCTTTCAAGAATTTTCATTATTTAGAGTAGCTCTGTTACATCAATTATTTGCAGTGGATCTATTGATGAATCAGATTTGTATTTCCTCAAATCTTTATTTTCCCATATCCAAGACTCCTGTTCTTGAGCTGAGAAAAAACTGTATCAAATTCATTAACCTCGATATCACAAAAATAGACATTCAAAGACGTCACATAATTCAATTTCAACCACACACGAGTCTGTGTGTCAACACATGACAATTAAGCCGCCTTATTATGAAGGGAACAATGCAAGAAATGGCAACTCAGAAGCTGCAAGGGTTGATAGATTGCCACCAGTGCACAGAACATAGTGATTCGACTCCCAAATGATGCATCACCAAAGATCCCAACGATGATACATGGTAATCAGAGAGCTATCCGGCACTACATGCGCACCAGCTAATAATTAAGACTTACTGCGCATATATTACGACAGCATGTGTCTGAGAAGACAGACGACTGTCTCACATTAACCTTTGCATATAAATCTTGTTCTCTCGCCTACAATCCATACATATACACAACTATAGATATACATGTGTGCCTGTTTTGAGGGGAAATGAACTTGTACATGTCAACCCATTAATCTCCAGTCTAATGCCTCTGACAACTCCAGGATATTGGCTTGCCGTACTAGATTACAGATATAGACAATATCCAAATAGATATTGATGCTGGGGAACTAGTCTATATGCATGAACTGCAGCCATACAATGCTTTCTTGGAGCTGTGTAGATTGAACGTTCTGTGGCAAGTCTTGTCATTGACACATCAAATTTGATAATGGTAGATACAAATCTGTCGAGTCGATGATTAAAACCAAAGCCAAAACCAAATTAATATGTTATTAGACTATGATAATTTACAAATATAATGCTCTATCCGTATTAGAACTTATCAGCTTCATAATCAGAGTTCAAGATTGATCCTTTGATATTTCCAGATTGTGAGTTTTTTAGTAATTTGAGGGTTTAGGATTGAGCTATTGAGAACAAAAGGTGAAGAATCATAGAGTGAGGATACCGTTCAATTTCTTGCCTAGATTATTTGTCTCTGATGGGATTTTTTTTATTCTATACTAATTTCTGGTTGGGAATTCTATTCTATTCTGATTGAGAAGTTAATTTTATTCGGACATAGTTTTTGAGAATCACTATAGAATTCACTGATGATCGAAGATGAGATGGATTCAGAATACAGAATGAATAATGTGATGATCACCAAATTTTTCGCTGTTCAATTTGACTGAAGCTAAAAAATATCTTTTTCCTCCACCTACTGTCTAAAGTGCTTACTTTACTCCCTGGAACATAATACTGAAGTGTAATTTTTAATTTTTTTGCTTTCGGGACGAAAAAAGAGAAAAACTCCCTAGAGCGTAAAAGTAGCTCTATTTGAATAACATGGGGAGCATCTTTCCTTCAATTACTTACAGTTGAAATATGTTAGAAGGTCTAAGCTCAGATGAGGGAACATAATAGAGGTGTCTGTCATCGAGTCAACTGAATTCAATACCACAACCAGAAATTTGATCAACTCATGGAATATATGTTTATATGATACTTGATATCATATATGAATATTATACTTGATATCAGTAGACGATAAAAATTTGTACAAATTTTATTCTATTCAAAATACCTGCCAACAAATATATTTCATTTGCAATTCAAATCTGAAACGCGTGATCTGGAGTCAGCCATTTTTGATAGCTGCCCAGCTGATAATTGTTACAACTTTCGCCGATAGGTAGCGCAATCAGCAGTGCCAATCAGACGACCGGTTTTTTGATTTTAGATTTTAGGTTATGTTGTTAAAGAAAACATCGTCACCAATAACGTGAGCTATTAGAATTATTTGGTTTGCAGTTTCTATAAAAAAATGTAGATTGAGGAAAAATGTGTACAACACAAGCGAAAAATACTTTTTCTCCCTCAGGAAAAGTATTGCCCTCGGCTTCGCTTCTGGCTTCAAACGTTTTCCCTCAGGGAGAAAAGTGGTACTTTTCACTCTAGATATACAAATAACTATTCTGGAAATCTGTTTCCTATTTCCTACTGATAGAGTGGAAAAGTTTAACCAACAGGGAACCCCTGCACGAGAATATCTAGTTAAGCTTCCACCGGCCATTTTTTTTCACAGTTGTGAATGCAACTTAGGGCAGTTTAACATTTGGAGATAGTCTATGGCTAATTTACATAATGAGAGTTTCCGTCCGGGTAATGCGATCCTATGGGGGAGTTTCAGTGGATTTTGGTGTTGTGGATTAGACATTTTCCATCAAATAAGTAATTTTAATGAGTGGAGTGCAATTATATACAGCGTGGGTGTGAGTGAAATCTAATTCCTATTTGATAAATATGTATGGAGAATAATTATGATAATTGAAAAACCTACTTTGATAAGATACTGAAAAGAAATAAAATACTATTATCAGCTTGGTTCTAGATTAGTATGGTTGTTTTTGAAACATTGACCAAAAACAAAGCATTATAAACAACTAACAATATCCATCCATTATTAGGTTGTTAGAATATCTTACAACATTCTTCTCCATTCTCTACATTATCATCTAAGTTATATTTATTCATTTATTTATACATTGATAGATACAATATCATTCTCAACTATGAATGATTGGGAAAGGAACAACAGGCTTGAATTATTTTACTTTCCCAAATTTGGATAGAAATTGTAGGCTACAATAATATAAGAGTTCGCTAAAACGTCGAGTTTGTTTTTAATTTATTATTGTCTACAGGAACTCTATGAGTATAGTCATAATGTTGTATGGGAACGACTTGATAGTGTCAAAACCACTGATTTATTGAAACAAATTAAGATACTAGTTTCGGCTCTTACACCATTATCAATCGTTAGTAAACTGAAACCTCAAATATTTAGCAGGCTGCAGAAAATTTAGTGTGGGTGAAACCCTAAGATTGGCCATTAGCTGTGAACCAATGGGGGTTGAGCTCTACTGTCATTGGCCGAGATTAGACACGCCCAAGTATTCCAAATAAGGTCATGAGAACCGTTCAACCCACAGAACCGTTCACAACCTCACAGAAAAAGACAGAATGCTTTGAAGTAGTCTTGATAATGTGAATTACCGATCAAATGTATTCAAATAGACTGATCATTGAGGAATTGGGAGGAAAATGTTCAAAAATTGAATACACTCAGTCTACACCAGAGACAAATTTATACGTCGGTTATCTTTTGAGTGGTATCTTTAAAATTATATAAACGGTATCTTTACCCTACATTCTATATTCTCTAACCTTACATAACTTGAAAGATTTTCAAATAAATAGAAATGAGAACACATTAAATGATACATTTTGAATATTATCAATTATTCATCATTTCAAATTATATTTTTTCCATTCATAAATTGATTGGTTGAAAAATTATACATAAATTAATATTCATTCAAAATTATTCAAATTTTCAAATTAATTGGATTAATTCAATTTTTAATTTGAATAAATGATCGATTATTAATTTTCAATTGGATTATCAAGTTAAAAATAAATGAAAGTTGTTATTGATAACAAAATTATACAGACAAACATTTGATGGATTTCAGACATCATTTTACCCATAATCAACCACTTTTCATATTCAATGGTAACTGTAGGAAAAATTTAATGTGAAATACGTGCGCAAAGTTCCTCTGCTGCACTCAAGAAACCATTCCGCCCTCGCCTATGGCTCGTGCGTAAACGTTTCTTTCGGTGCAGCAAACTGTCACTTTGCGCACTAGTTGCACAAATAACTATTCTATCATCATGCTGAATAAAGAATTGTTTCAGGTACGTAGATTGGATACAACAATTCATTTGAATTCAGACCTTGATTGAATAGCTGTTTATTATTTATTTATCACACAATTTCCACATGAAATCACTTGATAGAGCAAAGCTCTAGTGATGTATGAAACGTCAACTTATGAATGGAAACAATGAAGAATGAATGAATAGATGATAATACATATTACATGATACATATTAGGATATGTATAGCATTAAGCTCCAGTGGAGTTTTTTCCAAAAAATTCCTCAATTTTATATGAGCAAATATTAAAAGACTACATTCAAGGCTTTCTTTAAAACAATCATTTGTTAGCACTGTCTTGAATTCTATGTTGCAAAGCATTGAAAATTTTATTCCCCATGTGAAAATGTGAAAATCATAAACTCTAGAATAAAGTGAATACGATATGAGGGTATACTAATCTCCAACTTTCATTCCTATATTAGGTGGGAGAGAAGTCGTGGATTCATATTTATTATCCCTGTAAAAAGTGTAGATATTAAGGTTCAAAGTCCCCAGTTGCTGAAGAATAGAAAAACAAGTGACTTGATAATGATGTAGATAAAGTAGTTCAGTAGTTCGCATTGGAGATGAAGTCTCTATTCTCCTAGGATAGTTGTTTTCATTGCGAGCCACAATAAAGTTTATAATCTTTTTGGATGTTGTAACGGAAACAAACATCCCGTTTGCGTAGTATGGACTACTATAAAACGACATCAACTCATAAGATAAAATCTTTCATAACTGGATAAGGTTGTAAAGACATAAGGTCACATCATCGAAATTCTTGTGTCTTATATGGCAGGCGGCCCCATGTAGTATGTTATAAAGTGACACAGGAATTATGAAAGCCACATACCATAATTATCTGGCTGAATATCTCCACTGAAACAACAAAAATGCTGAGCAAACTCATCTTCTATGAGATAACACAGGTAACGGAGTGTAACCTGAGGCATTACAGAAATAATAAAGGTGGCAATAGATGTTACAATATGTGAATAATCTGAGTTATATGCGCGATTAGTGTCATATTAGGAATTGGCGTCGCATATAAATTTGAGTGGAACTCGTTTCTGCGCATGCGTCCAGTGATCCGATAAGCAGATATTAAAGCATTGCTGAATTCGAGCCTGGAGATCGCCGTCATCTTTTGCACGAATCTTATTTGCCAGCCTTGTATTCGCCTTCAACCAGCACGCCCAGTTTGATCATCAGATGGAGATCTGTAGAATTATTTCATCTGTTTCCTCATCATCTTTGAGATAACAGTTTTTTATTGTTACTGCACTAATCTGTGATTATTCAAGATGATTTTTGTTAGGATTTTTTGTGTTGATCAACTAACTAATAGTGAAGAAGTGACACTGAGACCCGTATGCATATACTTGGTTTGTACTAATGTACCTAGAATATCAATGTATGAACCAATATTCTAGGTACCTTGGTTTGAACAGAGAAATGCCAGCTGTTCGTTTAAACTCCGTATAAAACACATTATGATGTATGCAACCATATCTACAAGTGAACCTGGTTTAGCGTTGAAAATAATGCTAGCATATGGCCCCTTAACATTGAGCATGAGTTCAACAATCACTTCGTCCAACTATCTTGTTTGAACGTATCAGAATAGAAGTTATAATGTTTACCAAGAGTTTGAAGATGGATAATACCTTAATATGACACCAAAGATTTCAAATTACTGTTTCCAACGAGATCCAGTAAGACCATTGTATGCAATGAATTGATTTATTATTGCAATTAATTGTATTGCAATAAATATGCAAAAAAGGGGTGTATCTTATGGAAGTTCAATTACACCTTTCCGCAATATATCTACTAATAAAAGATTCACAATACATCATACATCAAAGCACATCACAATAGCCTGAAAAGTGAAACACCCACTCCAATAGAAGATTATATCCGATCTCTTCTTTGACATGTGTATTATTGTAAACTGTACCTCGGAAATAATGTAAAAGTTGATCAATTCACTTCCCAATTTGAAAATCACTACACTATTTTGTCATTTCAACACCGACATGCAGTCGTTCATTATCAGAATACTATCATTTCATTCATGTTTTCAATCTATTTCTATCAATTCTAGCTGTATTGCTTGTTAATTATTGTGCAACTCTCCGAGTATAAGTACTGGAAGCAATTGAAATGTAATAGAATACAAAAGAAGGATTGGAAGAAATAAATTCATTATAATAATTCATGGCCATCTTTCATGTAGCTCTACAATACTATAGCTCTTCAGTGTAGCTCTATGTAACCACTACTCATCATGACATAATTTCAATCAACTGAAAACTTGGAATAATATTGTACAGGCTTATAGCTGTTCCGAAATCAATATTTATCCCAGAATTGCCTAGTATTATAGAATATCACTTAATCACTTAAACTAATCACTAAACACAGTTCATTCAACTCTCATCGGTTCGAAACTTCTCAATAAAATCAGAACAAAACGTTTCATTCAATCAAGCTCTCGGTGATAAAATTTAACTCTCAGCCTCCAAATTGATTCAATGAGAAACTGATAGCGATTAGGCTTCCCTGTTTACATCGGCCGCTTCATTAGTGCAGCTAAATTAATTGACCAATCAGTTGTTCTTGGATCTTGACTCGTTTCTTATGCACAGTTAGTCAGTGATTGGGCTGGTTCATCTCCGCTCTTCAATCTAGAATAATAGATTGGAATGTATGAATCGAGCGTAATAATGCTTATTCAATCTGCAGCGTTCAATTGGTGAGACGTTGATCCTATTAACGAATAATTGACTGATCTGTGATTATGGTGGCACTGGGTTCCCAAATCGTAACTCGGTCAAATTGGACGGTCAAATCGTAGCTCGGTCAAATTGGACGGTCAAATCGTAGCTCGGTCAAATGGACGGTCAAATAGTCCGATCCGTAGTTGGAGAAGGTCAATGTTCTTCTACATCTAGCCAACAATAACCTTTCGTACTTTATGATTGCCTCTCATAGAACAATGGGGAACTTAGTTGAAGGTTTGGTCATGTCACCAGTAGCCTATTTGAATTTATAGCTTGCCCGATTTCGTTTTGGTCCTGCTTTCTCACTTAGCTATCTCCTTCATTTCTTCTTCTCAGATCAAACTGCTTCTTGATGTCAAGCTGCTTCATTATGATTATGTGGAATGCAGCTACATAAGATGAAAAACTATTTCAAGAAACTATCATTTTTAATTTTTTATCACTTTTTGCTCATAATAGTACTTTTCAGTCTAAATTGATTCGATCAACTCTCAAATTATGAACTACATCATTTGCATTTCATAGATTATGAATATCATAGAATGTATACCTCCATTACTTCAAACTTCACCTACTTTTTATTCAATTCAACAAAAATATTTATATATTTCTTGATCGTATCGTACCAATCACACATGTTCAATCCTTCTCAAACTGAACTTTTGTAGGTTCCTCTTGAGATATCCGTGCTCGGAAACTATCTATGTAACAACTATCAACTATCACTTGAATTATTGATAGCTTACCAAATTTTGTGAATTGAAGAACTTCAAGACTTAATCTATTTCGGACTATGTGTTATCTAAATTTGGGAGAGGAATAGCACAAGGTCAACTTATTTTTCCTCTCCCTATCATTTTGATAATGTACTTATTGTATGAAGAATTCCCCCACCAAGTTGTTTCACAGCCGTCTTTACTATTGACATTTCTATTCACCAATCATTCACAAATTATATTATATATCGTTAGGTCATGTCAGAGGCCCAGAAATTGATCGGTTGCGACCCGAAAACTCTGACACCAGACCTGAGCCAGCCAGGTCACTCGATATTATCATCATTATTTTAAATTGTTTTAATAAAAGGTTACTACAAGTTTTTATTATATTGTTTTATTAATTTCAATAAAGTTGCCCATATAAGTGAAGTGATTTTATTATATTATTATTGTATCTATTGACCACTTTGCATCAACTCATTCACTATTATTATTTTAAAACTATATTTTGTTCCAATAAATTTTCCATAATAATCATTGTATAGACAAATATTGTAACCAAATAGATCAATAATTCCACAATGATAATTCAGTAACTCAACGTACTGTGAGACTGAGCATACTATAACAAATAACTGTGACATATAGAGCAGTTAGTAGTATAGTATATCGGGGGACCGAGCTTCGCTCTGGAGTACAAAAGCATAAAAAATTTTCAACGAAAGGGAAATTATCTATTTATAGATTTACTATATCTATACTAACTGCATATATCTATATATCCACACTAATAGAATCTAGTTACTTACTATTTTGGACTTTTTAGAGTAATCATGTAACACTGGAAATGGTTATCACTGATACTATATCTCATCACTTTATACAAAAAATACTGAACATGCAAAGGCTAAACAAAATTCCCCCATTAGCTGAGTGCATTTGCTGAATGAAAGTTTTACGTTTGAATGATTAGAATGGAATTTAACTTTTTTGATGAATTTGGAAACAAAAAAGTTTTTCTTTTGAATGTAATTATTATTTTTGATTAATTACTCACCTTTCAAACCCTTAAGGTTTCTTCATCTTTCAGGTCGTGTTTATATTTTACAGTTTGGCTGTACGTCAGCTTGTAAATTTCGGGATGATATTTTGATTTTCCACACATGCACTCCCTCACTCACTTCCATTATGGACAGACGATGATAGTCTCAGCTGTTTTTCCAAGAATGAATAATTATCCTTTTTATGTCCTTCAGCGAGTTTTCCCAGGGATGATATCTAGTGCAATCGAATTTTTGTATTATAAACCTACTATGCTCCTAATCGTTAGGAGAGCCGTTTTCGAGATCCGGTGATATACAAACATATAAACAAAGATAAAAACAAAAATATGAACAAAGATATAAACATATAAACAGAAATTGCTCGTTCAATAGTATAGGATATAAAATATCACAGATTTACTCCCTGATATTGAAAATCGAGAGCAATTATTTCTGAGTTATCAAAATCCAGTTATAATCTCACCCTCGATTGCCTTAACAAAAACCTTACCTAGATTATCGAAGTGACATTGTTTTTCCTCAATAATCAGAAACCAAAGTGAGAGAAAAACTCAGATTGAATTCAGAGCTAAGCCACCTCTCAATATTTACTGCCAAATCAACTTACGACCTGCACTAATTAACTGGATACTTGGAGGAGGGGCAAGATTTTGGACGCATTCCAGATCCACTCCACTACCAGCCAAACATTCATTACTTATGGGCCTAATCCCTACCGACCAAGTCAGACTCACTTCAATCTGTCAGTATCCATCGTAAACACAATCAATGCTGTCCATTCAACCAATGTTGACAGTCTAACTCCAACAGCTGCAAACCTATACGAGTTGCGAATGTATCAGAGTCTGCAAATTAGCGCTGGATGACTCAAATGCTAATGTTGTAGCGGAGATTGACTTAAGTTGGTTTTTCCAATTTATTTCGCGCTAATTGGGAAGGAAATAGAATAATATAACAACAAACTCTCGATCTATGTCGATCAATCATCTTATAGAACCGGTAATTGATACTTACAAGTGCACCAGTCAGCAAACTGGAAAAAAATATTCAAATCACTCACCTGAAAGCTCATAACACCTGCAGTTTATATGATTCATTTTAACAATATTTCTGTGATCGCACATGTCTTTTTTAATATTTCGGTGTTTATCGGACTATACAATAGACCTAGTACTTTCATCAATATTGGAGAAAGTTAATGAAATATAACAACTGCTCAACCAATCATATATGCTGAGAATTGTTGGAAGAGGTTGATCTCGTTGACTCAGTGATCTTTTATCCTTTAAATCTTAGAAGAAGTGTAAGATAAATTAATGAAATACAAAAAATTCTCATCCAATCGTATATGCTGAGAATTGTTGGAAGAGGTTGATCTCGTTGACTCAGTGATCTTTTATCCTTTTGATCTTTGAAGAAGTATAAGATAAATATTGATGAAATACAAAAAATTCTCATCCAATCATATAATTATGCTGAGAATTGTTGGAGGGGGTTGATCTCGTTGACTCAGTGATCTTTAATCATTTTGATCTTTGAAGAAGTATAAGATAAATTGATGAAATACAAAAAATTCTCATCCAATCATATAATTATGCTGAGAATTGTTGGAGGAGGTTGATCTCGTTGACTCAGTGATCTTTTATCCTTTTGATCTTTGAAGAAGTATAAGATAAATTAATGAAATACAAAAAATTCTCATCCAATCATATAATTATGCTGAGAATTGTTGGAGGAGGTTGATCTCGTTGACTCAGTGATCTTTTATCCTTTTGATCTTAGAAGAAGTGTAAGATAAATTAATGAAATACAAAAAAATTCTCATCCAATCGTATATGCTGAGAATTGTTGGAAGAGGTTGATCTCGTTGACTCAGTGATCTTTTATCCTTTTGATCTTTGAAGAAGTATAAGATAAATTAATGAAATACAAAAAATTCTCATCCAATCATATAATTATGCTGAGAATGTTGGAGGAGGTTGATCTCGTTGACTCAGTGATCTTTTATCCTTTTGATCTTTGAAGAAGTATAAGATAAATTAATGAAATACAAAAAATTCTCATCCAATCATATAATTATGCTGAGAATTGTTGGAGGAGGTGATCTCGTTGACTCAGTGATCTTTTATCCTTTTGATCTTAGAAGAAGTGTAAGATAAATTAATGAAATACAAAAAAATTCTCATCCAATCGTATATGCTGAGAATTGTTGGAAGAGGTTGATCTCGTTGACTCAGTGATCTTTTATCCTTTTGATCTTTGAAGAAGTATAAGATAAATTAATGAAATACAAAAAATTCTCATCCAATCATATAATTATGCTGAGAATTGTTGGAGGAGGTTGATCTCGTTGACTCAGTGATCTTTTATCCTTTTGATCTTAGAAGAAGTATAAGATAAATAATGAAATACAAAAAATACTCATCCAATCATATATGCTGAGAATTGTGGAAGAGGTTGATCTCGTTTACTCAGTGATCTTTTATTTTTTGATCTTAGAAGAAGTATAAGATAAATTAATGAAATACAACAAATTCTCATCCAATCATATATGCTGAGAATTGTTGGAGGAGGTTGATCTCGTTGACTCAGTGATCTTAATCCTTTTGATCTTCGAGGAAGAAAAAGATAAATTAATGAAATACAAAAAATTCTCATCCAATTATATATGCTGAGAATTGTTGGAAGAGGTTGATCTCGTTGACTCAGTGATCTTTTATCCTTTTGATCTTTGAAGAAGTATAAGATAAATTAATGAAATACAAAAAATTCTCATCCACTCATATAATTATGCTGAGAATTGTGGAGGAGGTTGATCTCGTTGACTCAGTGATCTTTAATCCTTTTGATCTTAGAAGAAGTATAAGATAAATTAATGAAATACAAAAAATTCCCATCCAATCATATAATTATGCTGAGAATTGTTGGAGGGGGTTGATCTCGTTGACTCAGTGATCTTAAATCATTTTGATCTTTGAAGAAGTATAAGATAAATTGATGAAATACAAAAAATTCTCATCCAATCATATAATTATGCTGAGAATTGTTGGAGGAGGTTGATCTCCATGACTCAGTGATCTTTTATCCTTTTGATCTTAGAAGAAGTATAAGATAAATTGATGAAATACAAAAAATTCTCATCCAATCATATAATTATGCTGAGAATTGTTGGAGGAGGTTGATCTCGTTGACTCAGTGATCTTTTATCCTTTTGATCTTAGAAGAAGTATAAGATAAATAATGAAATACAAAAAATTCTCATCCAATCATATATGCTGAGAATTGTTGGAAGAGGTTGATCTCGTTAACTCAGTGATCTTTTATCCTTTTGATCTTAGAAGAAGTATAAGATAAATTAATAAAATACAACAAATTCTCATCCAATCATATATGCTGAGAATTGTTGGAGGAGGTTGATCTCGTTGACTTAGTGATCTTTAATCCTTTTGATCTTCGAGGAAGAATAAGATAAATTAATGAAATACAAAAAATTCTCATCCAATTATATATGCTGAGAATTGTTGGAAGAGGTTGATCTCGTTGACTCAGTGATCTTTTATCCTTTTGATCTTTGAAGAAGTATAAGATAAATTAATGAAATACAAAAAATTCTCATCCAATCATATAATTATGCTGAGAATTGTTGGAGGAGGTTGATCTCGTTGACTCAGTGATCTTTTATCCTTTTGATCTTAGAAGAAGTATAAGATAAATTAATGAAATACAAAAAATACTCATCCAATCATATATGCTGAGAATTGTTGGAAGAGGTTGATCTCGTTTACTCAGTGATCTTTTATTTTTTGATCTTAGAAGAAGTATAAGATAAATTAATGAAATACAACAAATTCTCATCCAATCATATATGCTGAGAATTGTTGGAGGAGGTTGATCTCGTTGACTCAGTGATCTTTAATCCTTTTGATCTTCGAGGAAGAAAAAGATAAATTAATGAAATACAAAAAATTCTCATCCAATTATATATGCTGAGAATTGTTGGAAGAGGTTGATCTCGTTGACTCAGTGATCTTTTATCCTTTTGATCTTTGAAGAAGTATAAGATAAATTAATGAAATACAAAAAATTCTCATCCACTCATATAATTATGCTGAGAATTGTTGGAGGAGGTTGATCTCGTTGACTCAGTGATCTTTAATCCTTTTGATCTTAGAAGAAGTATAAGATAAATTAATGAAATACAAAAAATTCCCATCCAATCATATAATTATGCTGAGAATTGTTGGAGGGGGTTGATCTCGTTGACTCAGTGATCTTAAATCATTTTGATCTTTGAAGAAGTATAAGATAAATTGATGAAATACAAAAAATTCTCATCCAATCATATAATTATGCTGAGAATTGTTGGAGGAGGTTGATCTCGTTGACTCAGTGATCTTTTATCCTTTTGATCTTAGAAGAAGTATAAGATAAATTGATGAAATACAAAAAATTCTCATCCAATCATATAATTATGCTGAGAATTGTTGGAGGAGGTTGATCTCGTTGACTCAGTGATCTTTTATCCTTTTGATCTTAGAAGAAGTATAAGATAAATTAATGAAATGCAAAAAATTCTCATCCAATCATATATGCTGAGAATTGTTGGAAGAGGTTGATCTCGTTAACTCAGTGATCTTTTATCCTTTTGATCTTAGAAGAAGTATAAGATAAATTAATAAAATACAACAAATTCTCATCCAATCATATATGCTGAGAATTGTTGGAGGAGGTTGATCTCGTTGACTTAGTGATCTTTAATCCTTTTGATCTTCGAGGAAGAATAAGATAAATTAATGAAATACAAAAAATTCTCATCCAATTATATATGCTGAGAATTGTTGGAAGAGGTTGATCTCGTTGACTCAGTGATCTTTTATCCTTTTGATCTTTGAAGAAGTATAAGATAATTAATGAAATACAAAAAATTCTCATCCAATCATATATGCTGAGAATTGTTGGAGGAGGTTGATCTCGTTGACTTAGTGATCTTTAATCCTTTTGATCTTCGAGGAAGAATAAGATAAATTAATGAAATACAAAAAATTCTCATCCAATTATATATGCTGAGAATTGTTGGAAGAGGTTGATCTCGTTGACTCAGTGATCTTTTATCCTTTTGATCTTTGAAGAAGTATAGATAATTAATGAAATACAAAAAATTCTCATCCAATCATATAATTATGCTGAGAATTGTTGGAGGAGGTTGATCTCGTTGACTCAGTGATCTTTAATCCTTTTGATCTTAGAAGAAGTATAAGATAAATTAATGAAATACGAAAAATTCCCATCCAATCATATATGCTGAGAATTGTTGAAAGAGGTTGATCTCGTTAACTCAGTGATCTTTTATCCTTTTGATCTTAGAAGAAGTATAAGATAAATTAATGAAATACAAAAAATTCTCATCCAATCATATATGCTGAGAATTGTTGGAGGAGGTTGATCTCGTTGACTCAGTGATCTTTTATCCTTTTGATCTTTGAAGAAGTATAAGATAAATTAATGAAATACAAAAAATTCTCATCCAATCATATATGCTGAGAATTGTTGGAGGAGGTTGATCTCGTTGACTCAGTGATCTTCATCCTTTTGATCTTTGAAGAAGTATAAGATAAATTAATGAAATACAAAAAATTCTCATCCAATCATATATGCTGAGAATTGTTGGAGGAGGTTGATCTCGTTGACTCAGTGATCTTTCATCCTTTTGATCTTTGAAGAAGTATAAGATAAATTAATGAAATACAAAAAATTCTCATGCAATCATATATGCTGAGAATTGTTGGAAGAGGTTGATCTCGTTGACTCAGTGATCTTTTATCCTTTTGATCTTTGAAGAAGTATAAGATAAATTAATGAAATACAAAAAATTCTCATCCAATCATATATGCTGAGAATTGTTGGAGGAGGTTGATCTCGTTGACTCAGTGATCTTTCATCCTTTTGATCTTTGAAGAAGTATAAGATAATTAATGAAATACAAAAAATTCTCATCCAATCATATATGCTGAGAATTGTTGGAGGAGGTTGATCTCGTTGACTCAGTGATCTTTCATCCTTTTGATCTTTGAAGAAGTATAAGATAATTAATGAAATACAAAAAATTCTCATGCAATCATATATGCTGAGAATTGTTGGAAGAGGTTGATCTCGTTGACTCAGTGATCTTTTATCCTTTTGATCTTAGAAGAAGTATAAGATAAATTAGAGTTGGTCAATGATAGATGGAATCAGAGGTCAATGCTAGTTCTACTTGAATATTTTATTTATATATTTTATTCATTTAATCATCCAGAACTACACAACTTAAAGAAAAGTACGACAGGCTTACGCCCAAAAAGGTTCCAATTCTAATTTTTACAATAGTCCAAATGTAGCTTGGTTATTTGTCACTTCAACGTTCTTCAATTACATTCTCAATTATTCACAATTATTCAAGACACACATTATTTTACTCATATTTGTTGTAATTCCATCAATTTATTGTTTTCGATCGATTCAAAATAAACTCGCTTTCTATTTTGTTCCGGGGTGATCATAATTCTTTTAGACGTTTGTGGAATGAATCGTGAATGCACCTATATTCTACATGTATTGGAGAATTATAATACATTCTCTAAGGCTGGTCACAAACCGATTAGTCGAGGCAGGACTAGTCACGATTAGTCACAATACTACACATAGTTGCTTATGGAGTCATGTCTAATTGCAATGACTAACCAGTGTGTGTTGGGTCATGAGCAGCAATGTGACGTATTGTGACTAAACGTGACTATAGTGAGGTCCACGTTATAAAGGCAGTGGATGAAGATAGAAGAATAGCGATGCCGATTCTCTGTATTAATTTATTATATTTCTACACTGTAAAAAACATAATTGGCATCGTTGTGGAACTAGAAAAGGATAGTACCACCGGCTTTGTCGAATAATAGACAAGGATAGCAAAACCAAAGTTGATCAAATACTGTCATTATAACATGGACCTCACTATAGTCTTGTTTTGACTAATCGGTGAGTGACCAGCCTTAGAAGGCGAATGATTTATAAAATTTATTTATTTATGTATTCAATCATTCAGAGTTACACAACTTACAGAAAAGTAACACAGGCTTATAAGCCAAAAACGGTTCCAATTTTGACTAATGATCACTAAAAACAAGATTGAATATGAACAATAACAATATGTGAATTATTATTCCAATGACCTCCTCTGTTCAAAAAATACTAATATATAATACAATGATACTATCATAATAGTATTATACGAGACATGAATGAACAAGCCCTAGTTGATGAAGATTTCCTCCGGAATGCGAAAGTAAATTTCTAGTTAGTTTTGTGACAGAACCGTGCCACACTTGATCACAAGTTATTTCTGGCCAACCATTGAGTCCCCAACCACCATGGGAATTCTTCGTTGCCATAAATCTACTTCCCCGAAAATAGGTGCTTGGCCTTTCCACTTTCTCCATTGACAACTTTTTCTTGGCGGATTTAAACAACTCCAAACCCACTGATGCACCGAACTTCAACTGGGACTTATTCCCCAGTGAGTGCTTTGTTAAGACTTTATCTGAATGGAGCTCCTTGAATCAATCACTGCATTTGGAACTCTACCAATTGGAGTTGTCGTTGAGGAACATTGGAAATGTCGCAACTGAATTCCTTAAACAGATGGGAATGAGATGAATGCGTAGTGCAACGGTGAAGTAGTATTCTGTCATTGTTTAAACAGCTTCTTCCCTTCCTTGCAGGTAGTTTGTTGGACTCTAAATATATTCAAACTATTTTGAGCAATACTGTGAATAGCAAACATCGAGTATCTTGAACAATCAAATCATAAAATGACCTTATTTTGTGCTAATACTCTCAAGTTAAGCTCTCAAAACAAAGACAAGCTTGAGCTCCATACAAAAAAAAAGTTGAAACTCATGTCCATGACACGTTTGGTTGTAATTCAACGTTTTTGCATAAGATTCAGTTGAATGCAAAAATTCAGAGCTATAATAATATTATGATTCAGAGCATTTAGCTTATGCAAAAACGTTGAATTACAACTGAACGTTTATTATGGACATGAGTTTCAACTTTTTTTTGTATGGAACTCAAGCTTGTCTTTGCTTTGAGAGCTTTACTTGAGATTATTAACAGATTATGGACACGAGTTTCAACTTTTCCTTTTGTGGAGCTCAAGCTTGTTTTTGTTTTGGGAGCTTTACTTGAGATTAGTAGCACAAATAATAAGGAAACTCCATGATTTGATTGTTCATAGCAGCATTCAAGACTCTGTTTATTATGGACAAGAGTTTGAACTTTTCCTTGTGTGGAATTCAACCTTGTCTTTTCTCTGAGAGCTTTACTTGAGATTATTAGCACAAATAAGAAAATCCCATGATTTGATTGTTCATAGTAGCATTCAAGACTCAAGTCTGGAGTTATTCATAGCTGTTTTAATTTCTAGTGTGAATATCAAATCAAATCAAGTTTTTATTCAATGATATCACTTACATGAAAAATTCCATTATACAAATGATATTACGATCATTGAATACAATACTGTTTGCTTAAGAAAAATCTTGTCTGCAAACAAGAGTGAAATACATTCAGAACTCAACTGAAGATGTTTATCTATAAACTCAAATGAAAATACTTATCTTAATTTTATTAAATTTATATTCGAATTGAATGCTTCTGAGAACTGATTCAATATGTGCTGATGAAAATGTTTCATTTTGTTTGTTACAGTTCATCCCGAAAAATCACTCCAAAACCAGTTGTCACCAACATAGGGATTGTTCTATGGTGAGTGTTATTGGATTTTTTATTGTTATTAGATTTTTTATTGTCATTCAATTCATTTGAGGGAGTAATCATATTTCATTGACTAGAGAAGAGATATTGTTCACTTTCCAATCAACTAACAAAGCGAAATTATTCATCAATCTTGTGGATATTGCTGGTTTCCAGGTATGCTTATTTTTAAATAATTAAGTAACATTAATATTCTCCATTATAAGTTTCATGATTTATATTTATTTCTGGATGAAAAATTTTTGATTATGGTAGGTAATTCTCCATCTGAGAAATTTGATCAAATGGAAATATTGTAAATATATTTAACAACTGTTTATTATTTTTTCAAAGTCATTCAATTTCAGCTGTTTTCCATGCATGAAATCAATCTGGTAAACAGCTATTTGCAGAACAAATAAATATATTATGATTCTCATTACTGTAATTAAACCGAATGTTTTCTTTACAGTCGAGTATGTTTCCCAGTTCCGAAATGGGAATAGCAAAACTGCTAAAAAAAAAACACCTTCAGAGCTCAAGTTCCGTCAATTTCTACAAGATTCCCGATTCATAATTAGGTTATGTTTATAGAATGCATGTAGTAATGTCAGTACAAGCAGGTAATGTTTTCTATTTCTCAATTATTCTTACGAGCAAACGTTTTTAGCCTGGTCACTTCCGTGTTATAGGATGGCTTTAGATTACTATGACAAAAAATAGTGTACGTTACTTAGACGTGAATGTCTTTTGCAGTGCTCGAGTAAAATACAAGTATCGGCTAACGCCTCGACTAGAAACATCATTCTCGCCTGCAAAAGGCCCCCTTCCCGTCATTGTGACGTGAGATTCTATTTCATCAAAGTTGAATAATCGCGGAACCATTTTTGTGATCAAGTCTAAAAATACTCGTCAGTAATGTTAGAAGGTGGATAACGTTATTTATGAGAGCATAAAGAGCTTTCTAAATCCTCAAGAGGAAGTTTCCAAATTGAAAAACGGGTGTTATTTGGAGACGTATAGGTGGAACTAACACTCGATTCGGAAAGCATGAACTTGTCGTTCAATTCTTCACGAAACAAATCACTTGTCAGTCGACTGACATCAGCGGGGACAATTTTTCCTGCTTCGTCACCCTAAATCCAGAGTCGAGACACAATAAGCACGACAAGACTAATATCATTCACAGCCGGCCCACATAATCACGCAGTTCAACTAAATAAGACGTTGAAAGATTACGACACTGTGACAAAGTACAGGCCTCATAAATCCGGGGATCTATTTTTGTTTAGGAATTCTACGGCAGGCACACTGCATGCAGGGAAAGAGTAGAAGAAATCCTGACTGCCCTAAATCCCCCGCTATATAACCGGAAGGCTTTGGGGGAAGTATTCTCTCCTCCAAAAAAGGGTGGATGGAAGAAAGGATAGTGGAAGGATAGTAACAGGGAAGAAATAGGAATATAGGGGAGAATTGTGGAAGAGAGGAGATGGAGAAAAGGAGAGATATTGTGAAAGGGTTACAGAGATACACTCATATATGATGGGAAGAAGTATAGAAGTAAAAGGGAAGAAATAAATAAGAATAGTAACAGGGATGGAATAGGAAGAAGAATGGGAGGAGAGGAGATAAAGAGAGAGAGATACATAGATAGAGTTGTAGAAGAGTTACAGGACTAATCTCATGTGTAGAGGAAGTATATGAATGGGAGCAAAGAAGATTGAACAGGGAAAACATATGAAAGAGGCAACACGGAATGTTGAAAAGGAGGAAGAATGGAGGGGAAGTATTGGGAGTCGGGAGATTGAGGAAATAGGACAGAGTAAATGAAAAAAGAAAAACTGAAATGGAAGCTATATGTTGATTGAAAGAGAGAGAAATGATGGAGGGAAGAAAAAGAAGATTGTAGGGATATGGAAAATGAAAGAGACAAAATGGGAATGAATTAAGAGAAGTGGAATGAAAATGAAAGAGAGGGGAGACAGAAAGACTGAAAGTGGGAATGAGATCGAAGGGGAATTTTCATCCATATTCTATTTCAAAAATTCTGGGAGGGAGGGAGAGGATGAATATTCAATTAAAGTGGACATTCTAACATATTAATAAGGATAGAGATAGGCACGATTGAAAAGACACAGGATATAGAAGTTATAGAGGAAAGAAAGATAAAGGATAAGGATAAAAGGATGAAGAAATTGAGTGATATTATTAAAATAGGGGAATAAAATAAGAAAAAGCAATGATACTATTATTCTCACATGAGAAAAGAGATGAAGGAAGAATGAAACTGGATAACTAATACCCACAGAATAAGTAAGAGGAATGAATGAATAATCGAGTTATGGGATTTTTGATGAAGAAAATTAATAAAATAAGGGAATATTAGAAAAAGGAGAATGAATTATTATAATCATGAAGAGGTTGTAGGAAGATGAAGGATGAAGAGTACAAGAGAATGGAAGCCTAAAGGATAATCAAGAAGTTGTAATTTGGATATTGGTATCGCTCAGTGGACTACTTTGTCCCTGATCGCTCATTGGAAATCGCTCATCGGACGACACCTTATTGGTGGAAGGGATCAAGGAAACAGAGAATGATAGAAGTAACATGAAGTTTTTGGGAATATAAAGTTATTGAGAGAAAGCAGTGGGATGGAAATAACAGATAAATGAATGACCAAAGATGAAATTTTTAAGGAAAAATAGATCTATTAGATTGAAAATAGTGATACATGATAATGCAGAAGAGTGGTAGGACCCACACGAGAGGAAGATGGAAAGACCAAGTCGTGAAAAATAGGACCGCTGGTAGAAAGACAAGCAAGCACCCTATATGCCACCCCAGAGCCTGTGATTTGGACAAAGCTCTGAACTCTGTGCTACTGTTATTTGAAAAACAAAGTTATTTATCGCCGTCTGTATATCATGGGACTTCAGTATCTCGTTTCGGAAATTGCCTTCTAGATCCTTTTTCACAGCCTAGATAGCAACGAGGTCGTGGCTCACTGTGATCTAGTCTCTGAATAGTAACAAGCTATAGTGCTTTCGATTATTGCTTATGTTAGCATAGAGACTTTCTCTGTTTTTTCCTCCAAAGTGAGCATGTCTGCATAGTAGCTTAGTTAAGTTGGCATACTACTCAAAAACTTTTCTCTCAAACAATCACTTTTAACTTTTTTCACTAAAGATTGGAATCAAATTCAAAAGTGTATGACACTCAACCTACGATTTGAATCGGAATTTTGTATCGAAATCGGAAGGAACAGTTTTGGGCTGTACCTGTTAGTCCTTCCACAATCATTTCAATAAATTGTTCTCCATGAATTATTGAATAAAAAAATGATTGAATAAATAAAAATAACTGGGAACTGAATTCAATTAAAACTAGTGAAACTTAAATCATAATTGATTCTCAGTCATAGAATTGAGATTAGAAGCTTGAACTACTTCTGGATTAGACTTTGAGCTGGAAAAGTCATCAATTTGTTAATTACTTTCAAACTCAAAATGAGAAATCTTTGTAAAGCTTCACAATTAGTTCTTAGAAGAGTTGTTTTTATCGAATATCAAAGTACATTCAAACTTGTAACAGAAGAATCATGAACTATCAGAAACTTCAATTTCTCCGTCCGTTCTTTAGGATTGGAAAACTGATACAAATTTTCATGGTAATAACAGTGAATTTATCATTGTCAGAAGATTCAAGACAATGTCAGTCACGTCCAATTATGAAGATTGATGAAACTTGAGACTTGTTTGAATTATCTCTAAAATTTTCTAAGCTTGTAGAGCTGTCGGTTGAAAAGTTGGAAGAGTTTGAAGTTTTACAAGATTCCAATTAGATTTCGCTGATAGTTTATAAGAATGGAACAGTCATTCTTCAAGCTCAAGAATTAGAAGACTTTCGTCAAAATTATATTCAAGTGAATTGGTCTTGATTTTTTCAATTGAATGAATGAGTGTCAAAAATTCATTGATAGTTGAGCCTCAAAGCCCTCAATATTGATAGCATATGTATTTTCAACTTCCTTAGATAAATTCTTCAACTGTATTGATAGAATAATATTCGAGCTAATAGAATATTCAATTATTTTATTTCATTTATTCCTTTCATTGCGGATGAACTTCGTTCACATAAGCTTTTCGCCTGTGGTGCTAGCAAGCGAAATTAACGCTTCTTACTGCTATACCAGCCCGGTTAACAATTATTTTTTATTTATTCATACATTGAAACACAATAAGTAGTAATGTAGGCATTTCTTCCAAATATTGTCATTCCTCTTATTTATTCATACATTGAAACACAATAATCAGTAATGTAGGCATTTCTTCCAAATATTGCCATTCCTCTCTAATGAATGCTACCTCAAAATTGACTCCGGTCAACTCCAATAATCCTGACCATTCATAGAACATAGTTTTTCTCCAATCTTCATGAACAAAATTCACCCCGACATATTTCATCTCAAATTGCGGCCAATACACTATTTGGCAGTGAGTGCTTGCCATTTTCAGTATAAAAATCACGTATCAAGAAAAAAGCCGGCAGAACAGCAATGGTAGTACCAGCAATAGTCAAAGTCAGTATTGGTCAAATGGGAAGCAATGATGTTATGAATGAGGAATCTATGACAGATCATAGTGAATCTCACTACATCAACTGCTATCCTATCGCTGTCAGCATTGAGTAAATGGGAGGTATTGGTGTTATAAGTTACAAATGCTGACAGTATGAGATGAATTTCATTGTAGATCCACTTAGTGAACAGTAGCAGCAGCAGGTTCACAGCATCCACATGTGGCAACAAGCTTTTAAAGAAAATCGATGCCCGATGGGATGAGAGACCACTCTGGATTCAATCACTTGTAAGACAACCAATGAAAAGCTCCGACAAGTGACTTAGCTCCAATCCAATACTTTCGGCTTTTTGGACTAATCCACACGAAGTTCTACTGAAGATAAACCAAGAATCCAGGGAAATAGGATACAAAATACTAGTAGAAATGGTTTTCGAAACCTAAGTGGGAATTGGTAGTGTTGTTTCAACCATACAACTATCCCTCAAACGGCTAAAAGCTAGAGGGATTGAAATAAAATTTGTGAATTGTATCATTTATTGAGATTTGTGTATTGAAACAAATAAATTGAAATAAATTGGAACACATAGTATACATTCAAGATTCAAGATTCGTTTTATTAACCATCAGGCTAGAATTATAGCATTAGGCAAGTCATAATATATACATTTTAAAAGTGGGCTACACACAATTGAACAGAAAATCATACCTGATAAAGCATATCTATATTAAATTCAATTCAGGTATTCAGGTATTCCTCAAGTGAGTAAAAGGCGTTATTTTTCAGATAACTGTATACAATTTTCTTGAATTTTGTTTGGAGGCAGATTCCTGGTTGTTTGAGGCAGTTTATTATACAATATACACTGTTGGAAAGTATGGCTTCTCATAGTTTTAGTGAGTCTTATTTGTGGTGCTACAATGTTAGTGTAGGGTAGTTAAATTAGGTGTAGTCAAATTAAGGTGACTCCTCAATCCTTCCCAACTTCTCAATGGTTTCAGGAACCATAATCAAATTATTTCGCTTTATTTCATATTATGAGCATATTGACTCAATCAGCATAAGACGACATTCATAAGTCCTAACCATAGAGAAAAGAATCTTGTGTTATCTTTTCTTTATGTCCCTATCAAGTACCTTCATCATTAGTGTTGATATTCTATGAATATCAATTTTTTAATGAAAAAAAAAAATGCTTCGAGTTTAGCCTTTCATAGTTGAAGAATTATTTCATCATGTTTGTTATTTATTCATTTATTTATTAATACATTGATAGATACAATATAATTCTCAACTATGAATGATTGGAAAAGGAACAACAGGCTTAAAGCCCAAAACTGTACCTTTCCCAAATTTAGATAGGAATTGTCCAAAAATAGGTTATGTTTACATTTCACGATTTTTGTCCAATTTTGAGTCCAAAATATTTATAAACTAGGAATTTAGAATTTAAGAAAGTTAAAAACCAAATTTAATAAGAATACTTCACTAAATCATCAACTGAAAAATACTGTATCACTAATTATCAGGTATGATGAGGAGAATTGATCTGAAAAATTGACCGCTTGTATCATAAATACAGTAACAAATAACCGACTACCTGGGAAATAATATTTCCCAACATATTATGTTGTAAGATATTATTCGTTGATAGGATGACACACTCAATTCCATGTTATTCATGGAATTCACGTACGTCTTTCCTTCTAATTCCAAAGGATAATATTTTCATCCCCAATCTAGCTGTTTACCCTGTTGTAAATATTTGTAGTAGCAGAAGTCTTCGGGGTGATTCACAGCCTTCAATTTGTAATTCATTTCAATAATCATTTTTTATAATATTTTAGTTCATGATGACATTTTATTATTTGTATAAAATTAATGATTATTGAAAAAAAGCTGTAGAATATTTCAAGTATGTTCAATTCATTGTACTCAGAAAAAATGCATAATTAGAAACAACGAACTTCATTCCACCCAGATGTTACTGAATTCCACTGAAGCCGGTAACTTGATAACTTAATTACCCCGGTAATCAATTTCTTGCATACACTTTTCGTGCATTTCCTTCACGTTCTCCTTCTCCGATAAGACCAGTTTGCATCCACTTTCGGGTGGTCTCAAAGGCTGAAAGAATTACGATGTCTCTATCGGTGACGATGACGCTTGTCTCTCCAAAAAGCAAGCAGTAGTAGAAAAGTAAAAAGTAGCGGCTCGTTTCATTATTATCTCCTCCAAAGTTTCTGTTTTTGTGAGTGGATTTCCTCATTTTTATAGTTTATCAGCCGCTCTTTAATTGTGGCCCGCCTTCTTGTTTATTGTCTCATCCTAATGAGTGCTTAAAGCGACGGTGTTTTTATCTGATATGTAGACCTTTCTCCCGAAACATAGATATACAGTTCTCAGTGGCCGCTACAACCGTTTTCGGTAAACAGGTGCCCATATAAACACTGAGCCCCCGTTTTCTATTCGTCCATGATTTACGTAAATGCATTCAGGAAGTCGGCTAGCCGTTTTTTCTAATAATGACACAAATTGATCTCAAACTCGTCGCTTTGGAATTCGGTCGGTGGTTTTACTGAAAGGGTTTATGATAGTCATTCTAATTTTTATTCCTGCCGAAAGTATTCCCACGATAAAGAGGAAGCTTTTTTATCATATAAATATTTATAATTCCTTGTTATCAACTATAAACATGGTACAGTGGAAGAGCTGGAAACAGTGGAGACGGATATGAAGTATTTCCATGATATTATTCATCTCAAATTTACTAGTTTTGTCGATAATTTCTTGAGAATACTCGTAATTATTTAAAAAACACTTATTGACATGAGCTACTTTCAAATTAATAAAACAAAATAAATATCTTATACCACCCTTTATTCTTTAGAAAACTTTAAAATAGTTGAACTATTTATTTATTTTAAAGTTTTTTAAAGAATAAAGGGTGCTATAAGATTTATTTTGTTTTATTCGTAATTATTTCTATGACCTGTACTGTAATTCAGTAAATGAAATATTTATTGAAGTTTTACACCAATTTGAATTGGAATACTAATCACATTCCAATGAATCTCCTAGTAATTTTATTACTGATGTCATATTATATTATTTATTTATCTTTTTATCACATTCCTCAATCATAATATCAAATTAATGATTGGGAGAGAATCAACAGGATAAACCCAAAACTGTTTATCTTCCTAATTTTGATAAAAATAGTCATGAAAACACATTTTTGATACAGAAATATACTGATGTATATATTCAATTAGTAATAATTATTGTATATTACAATAAATATTACATTATTTAAACATAAAATAATCCGTTGGTGTTGTACCGTTCACAGTTGAATGAATAAATACTGTATTTCATGAATCACTAACAATTCTTAAAAAAAACAACTGAATAGGTCCAATATAAATCATTTTTCGCCACACTCCACAGAAAGCAGCTGTTTTACAGTCTGTACTTAGATCTGAAAGACATTGTTTGCAGACAACTCTCGTCTGACATCAGAACAGGTTTCTTTCCGGCCGCTACATTTCAAGTGTGCAAAAACAGCTGATCAAAAAACTTTTCATTATTTGAGTTTATTATTCAATAATTATTAGAACATTTATAATAATATCATCTTATTGTCATGTGAAAACATAAAAAAGTATAGACTCAACCTCCCACATAATTGAACATAATCTTTTAGGTTATTTAGACAAATCAGAATAAAATATAAAAATACTTGGACAAATTCCTGATATTCAGATTACCTCAGATTTGCTAGAGCTATGACCTTCCACTTTTGCTTTCGAACGTGTTTAATAAACAATTATTCTCAAATATACAAAAATATTGTTTATTTTTCTGTGTGGCGAAAAATAGCGTTCGCACCACGGGCAAAAATGTTTTTCCGGCTCTCAATATTTTCTAGTCCTCGGCCTACGGCCTCGGACTCGAAAACCGATTTTGAGCCGGAAAAGTCTAATTTTCGGCCCTAGGTGCGAAATATACTATTACAGCTTATGAACTATAATAAAAAAATTCTGATAAATCAAGTAATAACATTATTTATATCAAATTATACAACTACGATTCGCAGCTTCCCAGGCCGAATTTCCCACAATAATCTCTTGTTAAAATAGTGAATAAATTACCTCTATAGACTGTGAACTTAGAGGCTTTTGAGTAAATTATTCGAAACTGTTCAAGTTAATCGTTAAAATGTCCATTAACAGAGATTAAATTCTCGTCTCTCCTGTGAAAGGTGTTTGAGTTTCTTAGTTTCCTGTACAAACTGTCAGACTGGGTTACGCCAGTAATGACAGGAGGAGGAAGGTTTGAGGTAGACGAAGAAGAAGAAGAAGAAGAAGGAGGAGGCGAAGATGAGAAGGAGGCAGAGAATAAGGAGGAGTATACAGGAGGAAGAGGACAGGAGTGATGAAGAAGAGACTTGAGAGAGAAGGTGAAAGATGTGGGAGAGAAGAAGAAGAAGAAAAAAAGGAGAAGGAGAAGAAGGATGAGGAGGAGGAGGAGGAGGAGGAGGAGGAGGATGAGGAGGAGGACAGAGGTGAGTAGAAAGAGATTTGAGGAGTTCAAGGCTGGCTTGTGGCGTTTACTTAGGGTGGAAAAGTTAAACACAAATTTCAGGTAGCGAACTACTTTGTCACAGTGCAAAGAGAAGGAAATATCCCGGTTGATATTTATTTTGCGCAAATATACGGACAAATGGTACACAAAGTTCCTTGTTCTCAAGTTATCTGCTCTGTTATACTGTACTATCAAATACTACAATTCCAGTACTTTCGTCTTACTTGTTTACCCTGACATGACTAACTTGACTTTTTTCTCATGACATTTAAGAAATATGTGTATCTCACCTTTTAAATTATCATTCTAATGACGCATTTGTTGAATATGAGTTCTCTAATAATTTGTTGAACATTGTTCACTTGAGTGAACACTGAGTTGCCTAAAGAGAATAAACAGATATATCAGAGTTATCAAGGCAAGATCCCATTTAACGTACAATATACAGCATAGATTTTCAGTGACCTGAAATGTTAAACCAATAAGGTGATATCAATTTAATACATCTTTTTTCTTCCTATATCTCACCGCAGATCCAACCTGTTTACTTGAAGCACAGATTAAATAAGTAATCTCCCTTTATGCTTCCTATGTATACTTATTTACTCTCCTCAGTATACTTTATACTTCCTAAGTATTTACCTCCTTTATGCTCATAGATATAATTAGTTTACTTTCTCTATGGCTATGTGATTCTAATACACAATTTACAAACATTTTAATAATTTCTCATTCCTGTTACTCTCATCTACTAAGTAATCAAAACATCGTTACAAATATTATTCTCAGTTACTGTAACTTAACCTCATGAACATTCCAAGTCCGCTAAGCTATCAATGTTCGAATAATATTTGTTCCAAATGATTAATCAAGCTTCCAGAGTTATTCTCCGCCATACCCATTGCGATTGAAATGAATTTAATGGAAGCCATCTATTTAATAACCGATCAAATGATTTCGGCGCACTCGATTCCACAATCCACCTCATTAACGAGCAATTTCCTTGTACACTTTCCTGCTGTCGATTCGTTCCAATAGCAATTACCAAAGTAAACACACGAAATTGATTACTATTTACATGTACACCTTACCACAAACAGCTACTGCTGGTCCAAGTATATCATTAGCGGTAGCTAAATAGGCAGTAACTAATGTGAATAATGATTGGGAGGTAGAGAAAGAATAGTCCCATGATTTTTCCAGCTTGATTACCTGGTCCACTTTGTGATTACCCGTTGCATGCATTGCGAATCATTATTATTATCAATGTCTGTGGGCTTATAAAGCTCAGGTAACCTTATACTGTATGGATGACAAATCACCCAAGAAAGACATGTAATTACATGTCCAGCCATTTCTCAGCGATGTTCTGCTCATATATCCTCCGTTTTAATGATAATCTAAGTGAACGCGTAGATCATTTGGGGCCTTGAGATAGACGGACAATGTTGCTACCCCACGGTTCTCGACAGACTCTAAATCTGTGACAACTGCTATTACGGCCGTAATTGTATCATGGCAGGGTTGAGGATAGGGTCATCAACATCAACTATGCAGTCGGCCTACCTGAGGTCTATCAATTTTGTGGTTTTGTTTGTAGGCGGCTTGTAAGTCCAGACAACAATATTATATTTCAAAATATCTGCAGTCTACTGATAATTCATTAATATACAGCTTGATCCAGTTCGTGGATGTGAATGAAGATTTGGGCATTGTCAGTAGTTTCCGAAACCCTCTACGAAATTATAGGCGAATAATATATGAATTCATTTCAACGGAGTTTTAGGATGAGATATTTATTTCTTACCATTCATATAATAATATAATAATAATATCAATAAAATAAAAATAAATAAATATAACAATATTTGTAACAAATTCTAACAATATGAATGGTTAATCACCACACCATATAATGGTATATTTACTACATTATGAATGTTTATAAACATTCATAAACTGTTCGTGGTAGAAAACTAGAAAACTTTTCATGGGATTGCCAGAGGATCATAATAATAATATAATAATTCGATTATTTTATAATATGGTTATATAATGATATCAATTCATATAATAATATTTCTTACCATTCATATAATGATATTCTATCTTCGAGTGTATTGAGATTAAAATTGTACTGATAAATTGGTGAAGAGAATTTTTTCAAATGATCCTCTGGCAATTCCATGAAAAGTTTTCTAGTTTTCTACTACGAACGGTTTATGAATGGAACATTCATGATGTGGTGACTATACCATCATATAATTATGGTGTAGTGACTAACCATTTATATGGTTAGAATTTGTTGACTGTTACAAATATTGTGATATTTATTTATTATTTTACAAATGCGACTTTCTGGAAGTATTTTAAGCCTAGGTGATGATGATAGGATGAATGATAATACAATGAAGGTAGAGTTATGAATGAATAAAAATTATAGGTTTTGTTATCCACTCAAATTGATTTGAGTCTACTTCTCAGTCCAGAAATAAATAAACTAGAAATTTTGAATTAGATTGGATTGAAAACCGAGTATAATAGAATGATTACATTCAATTGTATTCCTCCTAAAGGTATAAGTGTAGTTTCTATAAGTTCTTTGTACCTGTTAAAATTCATCAATTTATTCATGCTAAGGGAATAAAATTCTCGAACCATCATCATTTTTGAGGGTGAGTAGCCTATTGAGCCGATGGGATGGTTGTCAAATTGACTTGAAAAAACTTACATGAAAAGTTAGAATACTAACATGGAAAGTTGGAAATACTAACGTTTTTAGGTTGAGTAGCATATATGATTGTGTTGGGTTGGATTATATTATTTGAAATCAATATCCCTTGTTGATTCACTGTTTACGAATGATTTTCAATTCTTGAAATTCCCACTAGTCTTTCATAGCATTCAAATGAACTTAGAAACATTTTCTCTGTTGAAGTGTGAGTGATGTAAAACTCTGTCAATTCCTATACATAGATAGATTATTACTCAAAATAGATTAATACGCATAGATAAAAGTTTCACGCAATTTTTAAATACAAATCCATTCAAGAGATAAGAATTGTTGGAGGTTGAATCTTACTAGCACACATCATAATAGACCTTCAAGTGAAAAATAAGATAGAACCTACTAAAACTATTCTATATTGGCATGGAAAACAGCTCGGTGTATGTGCTCAAAACCTATAAAATGTTCAGTGTTTGTTGAAGAAGGCGAGTAAGACTCTAACCATGTTTGAACGCCTCTAATACATGGATAATGCAGAATAAATTTCCCTTCTTTCCACTGGATGGATCACCTGCTACATTTTCAATACGTTGGGTGATGATTGATACACTTTAAAAGGCGTTCGAATGTATCAGGCACACACATCCCTTGTTTTGCATGTGTAAACCCCATTTTTATGCACCGCTGTAATGCCTGCCTATGAATATGGTAACGTGATCCTGAATAATACAGAAATTCCAACCCTTTCTCTGAGGGTGCATTGAAAAGGTTTTCAACTAGTTGAATGCACATAGACTATTCACCATCATAAGCAAACTCTTCATTATAGGTAAAGTAGTTTAAATGAAGAAAATCTTTATTAGGCGGAGTAAGGACTTTAGTTTATCGTATTATGATTGAACAGAAAATGAATATTTTCAAGAAAAGAATTGTTTGGTGGATTGCTTGATATAAAAATGCTCATATGGCTGATTCGACTCTAAAAACATCAATTTTATTGTCCAAAACGAATGATAAGTGAGCAGTTAATGAAATTCCTGTCATTAAAACAATATTTTTCCAATAAGCAATGATCTACAATATTATAATACGTAGATAATTCTATGATGTACATAAACATTATTATGTACATCACTCTTATATCTCTCTCTAACAATGTCTTCTCGAATCAAATACCTCTGGTTCGATAGAAGAATAATGTCATAATTGTGCAAAATTCAGGTATGATATAGCCTATTTTAACTAAGTCAAATAGAGTCAAATAGAGCATATAAGTAAAATATATTAAATCAATATGAATCAAATCAATTAGATTTCATAATACGATAAGCAACCTAGGAAAGTTTCTCAACACATATCACTATATCACATTGATGAAATACTGTAATTAATTGTTATACAATAGTCATAATAAAAAGGTGAAACTAAAAAAAAGTTTTTATTGAAGTGTATAATGCGATAGAAAATCAATAATTAGAATCTATCATTTTCCATTCGCCTACTTTTTACTAGCTTGAACACTGTCTGTATACTCGAAAGTTGGTTTTCGAGATACAAAAAATCGATCTATTCTCAGTTCTAGGTTTCTTTTTCTAACACTTCAAACTATATCATTCTACTTTGATAAAAATTGTCACCAATAATACGAGTGTCTTTCCTTATTTTGTGTTCCCTCATCATATTTTTGACAGCGCTTTCAACTTCTTTGTCAATAAAATTATTGTTTTCCATTCTCTTTTCTGTTTAGGGCTACGTGTAATATAAATAGAAATACGAATCTCGGACATTCATGCCATTTTCAAGTGATTTGAAAAATCACCGAAACATGTTGTGATTAAATAATTCAATAAGGGTGCTGAGATTTGTATTTCTATTCATCTTCTCCAATTCCTTGCATTCATCATACACATTGTTTCTTCTCTACTCCCGCACTCACCCACACTCCCACTCACTCAAACTTCCTTTTCTCATTTTCTTCTCCTCTCTCTGAGCAGTATATCTCGCCATCATTCTTCATCAGTTAAATTTGCCTGAGGTTGGTAATAAATCTCAGTTAGTCACTTTGCCATTGTAGCAGAGGGATCTGACACTTATAATGCAGCAGGAACATGATCAGCTGATCATATGGGATTCGTTCACCCTTTAGCACTGTGCTGCTAGCCAACTACTTAATCTTGTATTATTAACTTTCTTGAGACTTCCTCACTTGGAACCTCTCGCTAATAAACACGAAAAGACCACATTCTTAGTAGAGTTGAATTTGGTTGAAACTTACCAAAAACGTCTTGAGGAAGTGGAAGAAATGTCTTCAGAGAGACGAATGAAGATTATAATTTTATAATATAATGTTCTATGTTGTTCAATATTTCTTAGTAGGCTAGTGATTGAGTATGAATCTCTGTATACTGTGGAATACAATCAATATTCCATGATTTGACTTGCATAATATCCGTGTATATTCCGTGAATCACATCAGAGTGAAATTTATTTTATTTCATTCATCTCATATTGGATAATTATAACTTTTGAAATGGCCAATATACAATAGTCTTATTGCAAAACTGTTCTCATTCCAATTCATACAACATTTCAAATCTAGGTTATGTACCATGTGTCACATGTACAAAGATTTACAGTCCAGAACGAACCAGAAAAACAATTTTGATTTGAAAAATTATTACCATGAATTTAGTGGATCAGTCAAATGAATTAGGAGGAAATACTCATCATTATCATCGTCATGGATTAGGCTTTTCAAGCCTGTTCCGGCGTCCATCTCTTCCTCGGTCTACCAATACTAACTTCTTCTGCCTATTGGCTTGTGGAGTAGGGCATTCAATGGGAAACGGTCTTCAGGCATTCTAAGGACATGATATGACCACTTATTTCTATATGTTTTCATCAAACTCAACACTGGTTGGACATCACATTCTCTTCTTATATTTTCATTCCGAATCCGATCCTCTCTTGTGCATCCTTTGACTTGTCTAAGGAATCGCATCTCTGCTGACTGTATTCTTGATTCAAGCTTTCTTGTCAGCACCCATGCTTCACTTCCGTAAGTCAAAGTGGGTATCGCCATGGCTCTATAAAATTTGATCAAGGTAGTATTGATCTAATTTGATCAATAGAAAAATATTTTTGATTTCTTGCTAGGAAAGTACCTGATACTTTTAAAAAAACAAAAGTCGAAGATCGAAATAATTTGATCAAATTTATAGTTTTCATCACAATTATTTGCTTTCTGTTCTGAGAAAGGCTATACTGTACTTTGGATAATCGTTACACTAGTTTTGATAGTAATTCTGTGAATTATTAAGAGTTTGTATATTTTTGGACATGCCTGATTATTCCTATAATCAATCATAGAGGTGGAGAAATTCCAAGATTAGCAAATCTTCCTAGATTCCAATCAGAATAATCGAAAATCATAAATTAGTAACAATAACGATTATCGTTAAGCCTTCAAGACAGAATTGGAAGAAAATCCGATCAACAAAATCCACTCTCCCAAATAAGCAATATCACCTACTAACGTAACTTGAACTGTTTTGAAATGTTTACCATGTACCCGTTTACTCAACACTAGACCAGCTTCACAGTCTTCCAGTATTCATCGTTATGACAAACACGATTTCGAAGACGAAGATAAGCCTGCAGTGAGAAGGCTGGCTCAAGGCTCAGGATATCCTGTCAAACGTTACAATATTCTTATCAGCTTATCAATCTACTTCTCACCAAGTTTCTTGTTGAACTGTCATGTTGTTGATCCCAGATCGAGAGCATGACTTGCACAATTCGGTTCGACGCGTATAATGAAACAAGACAACTACATCAAGGCACCTATCAAAGCGGGACAAATTTAGTGAACAATGCGTGTTGAAGCTGGTGTCAAGAGGAAATATTGATTGATGGTTGTAATGTCAGGAACCAGATCAATGAAACCAGTTCTCCAATAGTTGAAGACTTTATCGTGTTTCTAAAGTATGAAGTAATGCTCGAAAAATGAAGTAATACGTTCATGAAAAATTGAAGTCTATTATTTGACTTGATTTATTCTAGGCTTTCAATTCGTGAAACATAGAATAGAAACCCTGACATTTCAAGCTATCAAGATTGTGTTGGACCACATTTTCCATGGGAAAAAGTTGTCCAATTGATCTACCGTGGAAATAAAATGGTAACTTTCATTTCAAAGTTATTTTATGACAGTATTTCACGAATCGATTTGGAGCTAAGTCATATGGATGTGCCTCTCAGTTTATCATTCACTGAAAAATCATACAATTGAGTTTCAGAAATATCTTACAGAGTAAGAGAAGTAAGTTGAACTACGATAAAAATATACGGTTCTTTTGAAATGATTCTTCAATACAAAACAAATCCAATTCTTGTACAAACAATCAATTTGACCCTCGAACATGAAAAATAATGCAATTTTCACATTGAGTTCAATAACATAACAAGAATTCAGCATGTAAGAGGACTACAAACTTCCAAAGCTCAATGTTTGATACTTTTTCTTCTTCATCAATCATTATTGAACTATATGAAGATTAAATGTAGGTATTAAATTTAAATTTACTCATATACCCATCTCTCGCTACATACTTCCCATCACTAAATCATAGTATGTTGTTGCCAACGATCTTTATCCGTTCTCTATCCGGTCTCTATCGGTTCTCTATTAGAGAACTAACCAGAAACCTCATAGCAATCATGCTGGCATGTGATTGGCTGGGGGCGTGGTTAGTTGGTGGAGGAGACCAATCACATTGCGTGAAGAGTTCTGAGAGCATCTGACTATATTCTCTTCTGATTGGCTAGAATATTTCAATGACTGTTCTGTATTTGATGTAACTTCCAACATAGATACAGGGAATACAGGCATACAGGCAACATAGATACCTCCAACATACAATTGCAGGGAAGACAATGTATTTTTATGTATTTCTGGAGATTGAGAATTGAAAATTCCACAGAGAAGAAGAATGAATGGAGTTTTTGATATGTATTAATTCAAACTTCTCTCCCTAGTGATGACCAGATATCTGAATTGACTATGTCAGAAAGTGGACTCGACTTTGTCCTTGTCATAGGATTCACATATGAATTATTTACAATAATAAACACTTATTTACGTTTGTAAACTTGGTCAAACATATAAATACAAAACATTAAGAATAGTAATTACCTTTCTTTATTGAATAAAATGGATTCACTTAAAAAATTTCTCACTTTGTGACACATATGGATTGTAATTTTCCTACAATATGGATTTACTCCATAAAGAATATTCGGATTTACTCCATAATGGATATGGATCCACATTCTTTCTCAATTATTTATATTTGTATTTCAAATCATTCAGCACTAATCATCCTTTACATGCATCCATCAAATTCATAATACCGTTACATCCGTTTATCACATCCGATCTCATCTACGGAATTAAAACCAGCCGCCGATTATCACTTGGTTATATTTGTTCGTCACATTTGAATTCATGGATGAGTGAAAGAGAAGAGATTGATGCGCAAGCGAGCACACAAGTCGAGTTAAGCCGCTTGTCAAACGCGTGTTTCAAAACCTGTCAACGTCGGAATTAAGTCGCAGCGGAGACCCGACAATAAATTCCGATCGAACGGATGAACGAGAGAATGAATGGATGAATCATCGTCATTAAACAGCCGTCAAAAGTGTCGATGCCGAATCGCAGGCGTCCCGTTGAAAACCTCTTAATCCTGCAGGACACACGAGATTTATTCAGGACTCGGGACGACAATGAAGTTGTTCTCGTCATAACGCTAAGCGGTTTTAACTCGGACAACGACAAACTGAATATTGTTGGAAGAGCCCATGTCAGGCCCACTTTCTATATCCATAGATATAGTGAATATTGTTGGAAGAACCCATGTCATACTCACTTCTAAGTCTATAGATAAAGTGATTATTGTTAGAAGAGCTCTTGTCATACCCACTTTCTATATCCATAGATATGGAAACTCCATGTAGATACTAGCACTTTATAGCGACGTTCCCAAGTTGTGGAGCTTTATATGGTTGTTATCCCCTCATTGGTGGAAAAAGGAGAAAAGTGTTTTTAAATTCGCTTTTCCACAGAAAACAAGAAAAAGAACAGCTGAAAAAAGGCTGTACACTTCTTTCCAAAGTACAGTGATTCGCATCCTTCTCCATACAATGTATCTTATTGCTTGGTGGTGAGCCTCTTCATTTTTATCTTTCAAAAGAGTGCATAGTCCAACTGTAAGGGTTCCAATGATTTAGGGTAATATCGAATGAAATCACTCATGAAAGTGAAGTATCATTGTCATTCGATTGTTGGAGATTCTGTATATCATTAGAAAACATGAACAATTTACAATGCAATGCAAAGATGAATTACAACAATTCTACAGTATGAATGAGTTATTTAGAGGAAGGAATACAAGAGTTACAATCAACTTGAAACGTACAAAATACTTCAAAATGGGTAATATATAACAAATAAATAAATAATGATTTACTGTAGCTTTGAAATAGCATGAAAAGCGGAAGATAGGGAGAATGCATTGCAGAATGAGTATGTAAATGAAAAATTGAATGGAAAAGACTAAGACTATTGTCTTAGAATAGTCTTATAAAGACTATCAGTCTTATAAGACAATAGTCTTAAAAAGACTATTGTCAAAAAACACAGATTATTGATACTTAGATTGACAATGGTGTAATAACCGAAACCGGTCCTACTAAGTATCAATGAATCTGTGTTTTTTTGACAATTTCTTAGTCTTTTACATTCAATATGAATAATTACCACAATATCAACTTCTCAACTACACAAAAAAATCTGGTGTGGTACACTCACACAACTTCCCTTGCTCATATTCGAAACTACGATCAGACTTTTGTATATGTGTATATATAATTGTTTTCAGAGTACTTTTTCCTTTGTATAAATTTTGAAATTCAATGATTTTTTTAGTCGTCATTTTTTTAAAGTCGTCAAAACAGCTGTTCTACAGATGAAATATGTCGACTATGTGTTCTTTTTATGAACTGCTCTACCTACCTACCTCATGCACGAGAAGGAGGTTACAAAGTCCATTTCTCAAGGATGGGGTGGACCCCCCATTAGTTTCCCAGAAAGGAGACTCATGCCAGTTAATAGAGCTGATAAATAACTATACAGAGTATGAATTTGAAAAAAATCGGTCAAGTTATTTTGAAAAAATCGTGAAAAACATGGTTTTTTAGTAATTATACGCCATTTTTCTCAAGAATATTACGGAGCTCCTGCAATTTTCCAAGGAAAAAACTCATGTCATTTGATAGGACTTATGAATAGCTACCCATGGCTTGAATTTGAAGAAAATCGTTAGAGCCGTTTTCGAGAAAACCGTGAAAAACCTGGTTTTTGGTCATTATCCGCCATTTTTCTCAAGAATATTACGGAGCTCCTGAAATTTTCCCGGGAATGAAACTTATGCCAGTTGATAGGGCTTAAAAAAAGCTCTCTATGGTATAAATTTGAAGAAACTCGTTGGAGCCGTTTTCGAGAAAACCGTGAAAAACATGGTTTTTTAGTCATTTTCCGCCATTTTTCTCAAGGATATTACGGAGCTCCTGAAATTTTCCCAGAAATGAGACTTATGCTAGTTGATAGGGCTTATAAATAGCTATCCATGATAAAAATTTGAAGAAAATCGTTAGAGCCATTTTCGAGAAAAACGTGAAAAACATGGTTTTTTAGTAATTATCCGCCATTTTTTCCGCCATCTTGGATTGAATACTATTGAATTTCTTATTGTCGGGTCCTCATGGTATAGGGACCTTAAGTTTAAAATTTCAAGTCGATCGGTTAATTAGGAATGGAGTTATCGTGTTCACAGACATACACACACACACACATACACACATACACACATACACACATACACACATACACACACACAGACCAATACCCAAAAATCATGTTTTTGGACTCAGGGGACCTTGAAACGTATAGAAAACTTGAAATTGGGTTACCTTAATTTTTTTTGGAAAGCAATACTTTCCTTACCTATGGTAGTAGGGCAAGGAAAGTAAAAAGATTGAGTATTTATTCAATATTCTGAAAATATCCAGAACATAAACCTCTTTGGTGATCTTACTCAATCGACTAGATTTGAAACATCAAAATGGTGAATTTCGTGATAGTCATTCAAAACTATCAATTACCATTCTTTGGTTTTGATTAATATATCATACCATGGGCCACTGTATTCTAGGTTCATTGCGAGGAGCTAATCTCCCAGTTGGCTTGCGAATCTTTGATCATCTTGTGAGAGAACACGTTGATAGTTCATTGTTTTTCTAACAAATATCACTTATCATCGAAAATTATACATCTATAATGAATCAGTAATGTAGCAGTAAAAAGATCATCCACTATAACAGTAAACAAATTACATCAAACAAATTGTATTCTCCTTCTTAATTTTTTTAGGAGGTTTATCTGCTGTTTTTTTAGGAGGTTCATCTGCTGAGCTCTCAACAAGTTTTGGTTCGTTGAACATTAAATCCAATCCTATCCATATGACATTCTTCAGATATCTCGACAAAGAATATCTCAATGCTGATACTTTAAAACCTATAATTCAAATCAATTTCATCTACTTACGCACTCTACAGTACATACAATTCAGGTGAAAACATCAGGCTTTTATTGCATATTTCTTCAAATTTGGTTTGCTAATCATATATTCCAGTCCATATGACATTCTTCAAACCTCTCGACAGACAACACCTGAATGCATATATTAGACACACATAATAATATTCTACCATTTCCCATCCAAAGTGGACACCGTGCAGCGGACGGTTGAGATGATCACCTGGGACAAATAATAAAAAGGAGATGCCATGGTCGCAGTGCATGAACGTCATGCTTCAACTACGTCACGACCATTAGTCGGAGCCGACTCGGGTCGTATCTGCACCCTCAGGCCACTCGATGCAACGGGACAACGTTCAATGGCCTTCAAGTTTATACTGCAAATCCATTACCCACTCTGTATTTGCGTCCCAGTTATGCTGAATTACGGCAGCCTTATCTTCGCAAAAATTATTGGTTCATAGCTGGCTGAGCTGGGAACCTGAGGAGTTATGATGGAAGAGCTTCCACACTTTCACAACTCCCTTTGATACGGGTTTGATGCGATTTGAGATTCACAGAGACTATTCCAATTTGATAGAAGTTGAGTATGATTTTTTAAAAATTACGTCTGGTAGGCCAGAATGGCGTCAAACAAGTCAAGGTGCTTTCAAAATGCAAGAAACCAACGATGATACTTGAAACTCCACCAAACATTGAACAAATGCTTACTTTGAAATAGCTAGTTTATTGACCGAGCGAAGTGAGGTCTAAGATTCAAGTCGACGGTTTTGCATTTCTCTTTGTTTATATTTATGTTCCGCATTTACAGCGAAACGCGGCAATAGATTTTTATGAAATTTGACAGGTATGTTCCTTTTTGAATTTCACGTCGACGTATGTATATAAGGTTTTTTTTAAATTTTGCATTTTAAGGATAATACAAGAGAAAAAGGAGTCTTCTTCCTACTCCAATATTACCGTTAAAATCAGATTGAATTGCATTATTTATAGAGTTTATCAGAGATTGACAATGGTGTAATAACCGAAACCGGTCTCTCTAAGTATCAATAAATCTGTGGTTTTTGACAATTTCTTAGTCTTTTTCATTCAATATGAATAATTACCACAATATCAACCTCTCAACTACACAAAAATTAAAAATCAGACTATAGAACCATTTATCATAAATCAGCTGTCGAGTGGATAATTAATTGCATGCGTCAATGCATGCGATTAATATCTCAATGTAACTTGGTAAAAAATCAAGTGTTGTGTGGAGTATTTATTGCATGCAATTTTTATGCACTACTGATTCCATGCAATCAATAACTAAAAAAACATAGTATTGTCTCTCGACCTTTCTCTGCTTTCAACTCAGGTCAGTATGTCTTGTAGAAGATTAGCTTTTGATGTTAGCATTTCTGATACACCAACCCCAATAGCCATTAGCCGTTTTCACACCGATATCTCGCCGACACCACATACAGATATAATTCACTCTGATGGACCTTATGAAAAAAACTTCCAAGTAGTATTCTACTACAAACATCATGCAGAGTGTGTAGGTGGTATAAGAGGAAGCTGTGGTTTATAACTGCGCGAGGTCTACTGTTCACAGAACCACTAGTCTATAGATGAGAAGGTTCTCCAAAAACTGAATCTATGAGGAAGAATCACAAATGTATTTTTAACGAATATTTCAAATGATTCACCTCGACGAGTCCATTTCAGAACATATTTTTTGTGGATTTATCATGTCCTTCCAATTGTGTACCGTATGATGATTATTGTTTCAAACAGTATGATACATACACAAGCACAAGTAGTGTGGTTGATTATTTATTTATTCACATAGTAGAAGGTTTCTCCTCATAGACGCTAAGATTTATCCAGGTGTTAACTTAGGCTACCGTATATAAATGGCGACTACTTTCGAAAATATTGTAAAAATGTCACAGATCAAAACTATATTCAAAATTTCCTTTACATTGACCACATTAACAATGTGAAATTGTTTTCCACAATTGTGTTGTTATTTATTTTACTGGGATTTCTCCCAGTTTTCAGAAATCTAAGAATAGATATTACCCACAGTACATCAAATGCTGTACATTTCCATTTCGAGATTCGCTATTAAATATGAATGATTCCATAAACAGTGGGAGGAAATTGCAAGCATTATGACTATAAATTGCATTTTGTAGTTCATAGTTGAGTTTGAGGTCAAATTGTGAACGTCGAATACATTGAACCAAACCACAACCCAACATCAATTTATCGCTTAGAGCTTAGTCAACCCACTGAACTTAAATGCAATTAATTCCGTTGCCTCCAGGTAATCTACAGATTTCAATTTGATGACAATGATAATACCAGTAGTAATAACAGTGTAATAATGACAGACTTTGTGGCGGTAAACGTTGCTTATGCGAGACTGAATCAACGTTTGATCTTCAATCTGAACTGTGAACTGGAAACTGAACTATATTCCTTCAGTGGATCCGTATCGCTATCCAATTCCATTCTCAATATTACGTATTGGATGTGGAGTGATTCAGAATAATGGATTGTCAACTGGATGACTTTTAAAGGGAATATTATTTATGTGGTGAGATTAATATCCCACCATATAGGAAGGATTGAGAGATGTTAGTAACGTGCATTGTCATTCAATAATATTATGGTTCCATTCAGCAGAGAACATTATTCCTCGTGGGATAAACCTTTGTGGTAATTCATGATTCAATTAAGGAGTAGCAAAGCGTTAAAGTGAGAAGATCAATATATTTTTTTAAATATTGAAATATTTATTGAAATTAAATGAAAATATCTGTATTGGGCGGAGTTAGAAGTTTAAAGACCTCTCCACCACTCCTCAACTTCAATTTTTCTTGTACTATTAAATTTTGTCATTTTTATTCTTAATCAATAGTCAATCCAGCATCCAAGACCAAGCAGGTCTGTCAAGAAACATTTCATTACTTGGAATTTGTTATTTGATCCACTCAATTGAATACAATTCATTGTATCTGAAATCAATGCAACGATTTTTTTCCAAAACACGAATAAAACCTGCTTGATTAGGGCCGCTAACATTTGTTTTTTTAAAAACCGCATGTATTTCGATATTGTTCAGACGTTTAGTTTGAATGAAGGACATATATATTTGTGCCATACATCGTCCAAAAGTGGATAAATAGAGTAACAGACTTTTGATATTCATCTATTTATTCGTGAATACGGTACTCATCTTTTGTAAATACGTATATCATATTTGTGAATATTGTTGTATTTCCATTCTGTTGTATCTTTAGGTAGTATTGTAATGAATCTTCTCTAAACAGTGACTTATACAGTGTACTTCTTCCATCAACATGATAGTACAGTACGAATATTCTCACAATGAATTGTTTGTTCAATTGGAAATAATCTTATAAATAATCTTAAACAAATAATTGTTTGTTTGGAAATAATCACAAACTTCTGTTTTTTTCAGTGCTGGGAGACTTGCCAGGACATCCAGTCCAATGCCCAAGATAGGGATTATATTTGCTCGCTGAAAGACACTTGTGTAAGTATACAGTTTATCTTATTCTACAAAATGCATTCTCTCCGAATAAAGTTTATCTAATTTCAATATTTTATAGTAATAATAAGTTATTGTTAGGCTAGTTAGACACACATCGATTTTTGGACGTACGATGTTTTGCTGTTCTAATGAATTCTATTGGATTAAACAGATGGTGTGTGTCAAGCTCCGTTCAATCTGATAGAATTCATAAGGACGGCAAACAATTGAACGTCCAAAAATATATGTGTGTGTAACTGGCTCTAGTAGAAGGGAAAACAAGAAACTTCATGACAATATTCTTCGGAACAATTCATCAGATATAATTCAGTGGAAATAAGTTAAATATTGGTTAGAGAATAGGATAAAATCACTTTTCAACTTGCTGACGAGGCGAATTTCGTACAGTAATGTCCACTGTCCACTCTACCACTTCTTCAAGAAAGAAGAATTTCAATTTTCTCCAATTTCAATTCATCTATTTCAATAAAAATTCCAATAAAAACAGTATACAAGAAACTACAAAGCATACTAGTAAAATCCTTAGGAACAAAGATTCAAATTGAGGTAGATGTATCAAGGTGATAAGAGCTAGGAATAAAGCCACTTTTAATCAGCCTTCCATCACAAGTTTCATACTCTACTCTACTCATGCTGCGTTTACACCAAAGCTATTAACAAAAGGTTCATTTTTCCGTCCATATGGATTCCATTCTATTCCATTCCGTTCCATTCCATTCTATTAGATTGAACGGAATTTGACAAACACATAATTATGTTCATCATGTGTATGATAAGTTATGTTCAATCTACTAGAATCTATAAGGACGAAGAAATAAACATTTTTTTTAATAACTTTGATGTAAACGCAGCTTAAGTGTACGGTATTATAGAAACTGTTATAACGTCGTTTGAAATATTTGATAAAAACAAATAAATACTGAATTTATTCATAAATATGTGCATGTATATTAGATTGAATTCCACATTGTAAAAAAACATATTTATCATTCATAAACCTAAAATTATAAAATGTTGCATAAATGAGCATCAATCTTCAGATTATTCACAATTTTTTTGTTCATGATCCAGTGCATCAAACATTTTGATGAGATTGAGTTTGGGAGAAGAATATAAAAAGTTCTAAAATCGAATTTATCCTGTTTGGAGAATATATTTCTGAAAATGAGGAGAAGACAACTCCAAATATTTACAGATATTACCAACGCAACATGGTCCAATCTGCTTTGATTTGCCATAAAAATTTTATGCGATTCTCAAAAAATAATGATTACAAGTGATGACGGATGAAGCTTGAAGAACCAGCAGACGAATGCCAGTTTTTTATATCACGGCATAAAAGAGCATGTGATGAAATTGAGTTTTCATCGTAAATTTTGATAAATGGTTATAGTGTCTACATGATAACATAAGACTGCAAGGGACAAGAAAAATACAATGTTATAGTGTCCCATCAACATTTTATTTGTTCTCGAAGATATTAGAGTCAATATAACCAGATATGAGTTGGAGGATGAAATTCAATCAGGAAAACAACTCACATACAATTTTCAGAGGAAAATTAAATAAAAAGCAATGAAATTCTATGAACACCCGATTCTGTAATGAACAGCAATTCCAGTTCATGCCAATCAATATACATACACATAAAAACTGATGTCAAATTACCAATTTGAAGTGGAATAATCAGGTTTCAGGCTGTGGTCACAGGGAAAGGACATGATGAATCAGTTTAATTTAGCGACTCCATTTTCTTAAAATTTATATGGAAGAAATATCGTTGAGAATATGTGGCATGCATTCTCTTACGGTCAAATTGGAACTTAAGGGTTAAAAGTTCAGGAATCAACGAGATTTATCACTAAACATTTGTGATGAGTATAGTTTCAAGTTTTCATAAGGTTGGGATAACAAGCTAGTAACTGATTGATCAAAGTGTGGTTTTGCGTTATTTTGGTAAAGGGTGAGCAACACTCAGTTTAAATTCAAGATAATATAAAAACTGAATAAGTATATGAATATGAAGAGTATGTGAGTGATTCATAGGATATTCCAAAAAAACATTATTTCAATGATTTGTATTCAATCTTATCAATATAATATGACTAGCCGTCAGGCTCGCTTCGCTCGCCATATCCGCTTATCCACATCTCGCTTCGCTCGCCTGCATTTTTCATTTGAGCATTTTTATCGTATATTAGGACGATCCAGTCGGGGGTCCAGACTAAACGTCTGGCTAAACGGATATGGCGAGCGAAGCGAGCCTGACGGCTAGTAATATAATGTTCCCAGGAATAGCTCTGATTGAAGGAGTAGTGCCCAATCAATTTTTCCGCGATAAATGTATTCCAATGTTCAACTTGGTGCCAACCTAACAAAGTCAACTCAACTTAATGCCAACCTGAAAAAATTATAATTTAGTTAACAATTAACAACTGTTTCGAAGAGGTACTCTCTCTAGATTATAGTTTTATATTAACATATGGTATGGACATTTTTCAATTATAATTAAGAGAATAAGAAGAATATACATGCTAAAAGACGAACTTTGAACCATTAAAAACCACCCTTAGAGTTAAAATATTGCCAAAAGAAATTCTTAGTGCGCCTCTAAAGGGCCAACTGAACACACCTACCAAATTTGAACGTTTTTGGTCCGGTAGATTTTTAGTTATGCGAGTGAGTGAGTGAGTCAGTCAGTCAGTCAGGCAGTGAGTGAGTGCCATTATATATATATATATATATAGATTACATTATGTTCATGTCTTCAATGAATGCATAAATGAATAGGAAAATCCAATAATTATAGAAAATAACCAGTATCCTTTAATTGAACATCCAATTGGCCCTATACGTCATCCAAAAATGGAAAAGTATAAACCGAAGTGATGAAAAACAAATCAATTGAAAGTCAATATCAATTAAACGGGGGTAAAAAGATCAAGGATGAATAACTCAGTTATTTTTGTATGAATTCAGTAAGTTTGAATATTTGCTCTCTTGCTTGGAAATGATTATTCAAACCTGACCCATATCCTGAAATCCTCCCCAGGTTTCAAAATCTACCAGACACCAGACCATCATATTGAACGCAACGTGGAACGAAGGTAGCGAAACTCCACATTTTAAAACTTTTCTCGTCAATAAGTACGAGTGAAAGGGCTCAGAGCTATTGCAATTTACGAAGATTTAATAGTGAATTCATGTTTACTTTTCAGTGGGTTGAGATGTATATCCTTGGGCGTTTTAATAACAGCGATGAATAAACCCCAGATAGCTTGCGAGGCTGGAAAGGGACGGAGATAGGGATTAGAAGGGGTGGGAGAGAGATAGAAGAGGGAGTGAGTAATAAAAAGAGAAGATCATCACCAACCAGTATGAAGCCACTCGAAAAACTTCAGCTCTGGAAAATTCACATAGACTACAATAGCTGGTGTGGAAATTATTTCCCAGCGGCTTGAAATGGCCTGCTTATCGGTTCAGACTGTTCTTATTACACTCACATTAGAAGAATATTCCATTCTACTCTGTGCACGAGAGAGAGTTGGAGAACTGGGATTATGAAGCAAGGAAGAAAGATGCAGATATTAAAATGTGAGCGAAGTACATTGTGAATAGAAAGGATTCCCATCCCCTGTGTTAAACTCCATGTAATCTATGAGAAAAGAAGTGCATTTTTGTGGATATTGTAGTTTCATATTGCTTTCAGTTTGGGCTCAGTTTGAAAGAGGGAAATGATATTCACTATAGTAGGCTATGGAGTTTCAACGAGGTTTGATGTAGCTCAGCTTTAATGACCCTTTTATTGTCGTAGGATTGAGTTTTATTGATACGAAAATTGGTTTGAAATTGAGAATCATGAATACCTTAAAGTATATCCATTACAGTGTCAGGATCATTGATATATATAGTTAGATGACTAAGCTATACCTTCAAGCGTTTGGAAGCATGATGCCTCCTTCATTTCTCGTCGCCATTGAATATCGGGCAAGAAGTCAGGCGCCCAGACAGACTTATATGGGAAAACATCGACTTTCATTGCGTTATATCTTTCGACATACTTGATGGATTTCAATATAATTTTTTTCAACTTTTCGTCATTTCCATTACCATATGATACAATGATTTGTTCATTGAACATTATTTTTACTCGACCAAACATCTAATTTAGTGAACCTACCTCACTACAGATTTTGATCCATTCTATTAGAAAATGAATCTCATTTTTACAATATTTTCCTATTACCATGTATTCAGAATATGGAAAATAAAACATTTATTATAGATCGCTAATATTACCATATATTTTATTAGATGGCAAATAATAATAAATTAACTATTATCACAATATTTCGTGAAACTGTTTCCATTCGTTTTGCAACTTAAGTAGGCTATAGGTAGGCCTACCTAACTATACTCTATACTCCTATATTTAATATAAGATAATAAATAACTACATATTATAAGAACGGGAAAAATAAAACAAAAATTATAGATCGCTAATATTACCGTACCTATATTCTATTAGATGGCAAATAATAATAAATTAATCATTATCAAATATTTCGTGAAACTGTTTCTCATTCGTTTTGCAACTAAGTATAATTAATATATATTAAGTAGGTACCTAACTATACTCTATACTCCTATATTTAATATAAGATAATAAATAACTACATATTATAAGAACGGGAAAAATAAAACAATAGCAATGATGAAGAATTTATAGACAATTTTAGCAAATAATATTTTTTATGATTCAAATTTAGCATACAATATTTTCATATTTCACAAATATTACAATATAAGACAAATTAATGGAATGGAATATGGATACCTATATTGGATCTATGGAATAAAATATTTATTATAATATTACCGAAACTTATATTTATTACTTGGCAAATAATGATAATGAATCAACTTAAGCACAATATTCCTTGAAACGATCATTTGGCACTAGGCTTAGCCTGCATGAAACATGACAGATGAAAATATAAAAATACTTATGTATGAAGAGAAATATTTTTATCTGGCGCATGCAGATTCGTACATCCATAAGCACTGCATGAAACTACCATACTTTGAATATTTTTTATTGCTTCAATAAAAAAATATTATCATTTAAAAAAGGCTCTTTTTCTACACAGCGAATACAAATACCCGACTTCTTGCCCGAAATTTCTGGTAGCTACACTAGCGCAGTGGCATCATAGCGGACTTCGCTCTTCTTAATCTTATTCTCTATATCAATGGTCAGGATATTCTCTTTCACCAATAAGAGTTGATGATGATAATCTGTGGACCACATATTGTATATCACTACACAAGTGAAGAGAAATCAAGCAAAGAGGGTTTTTAGTTATTCTAGGATATAATTCTTCATCTTTATTCCAATTGGCATTATAATATTATATTGAGAGACAATCATCAAAAGGTTTTGATCAGCACATATGAAAAGTGATGAAATCAATAAAAATACTCGGATTTCACTCACTGTTAACGTTCTATTCACAGTGTTTCAGTGCATTGATTTCTCTCAAAATCAATCTCTAATCAATCGTTCTCTGGGAAACTCAAATTTAACTTCCTTCATGATATTATATCATAATATTTCATGTTGGTTTAAAATCTCCCTCTATTACTGCCACTATCTAGAGAACAAGCTATCCACAAAATACATCTCAAATCTCAATTATAATTATCATTTTGGTGAAGTTTTTTTTTGTATTTTGTTTTTAGCAGATGAATAAGACCATTCATTAATTAACTAGATTAAAAAACATAACTGACACTCCTATTTCTTCAAAATGTTGTGATTAGCACTAGATCTATTAAAAATAAAAATTTAATCATTAGGAAATGAATACATTTAATGAAAATATCATGATATCACTATGTTGACTTCTGTCAAAAATGTCGGCATGCTCTGAAATCGGTTTTGAAAGACCAGAACAATGTGGGGAACATGATCTGGACAAAGGATGAATGTTCTCAAAGAAACCGTCATGTCGTGTATGAAAAAGACCCCTCAATAACATATTCAGCTGGAAGCTGTGTATACCGGTAGTTCCGTCTTATGACAGCTTTTCAAACTATACAAGTTCCCCCTCATTATTCGGCTTTGCTCTTTTCAACAGCTTGTCTACTTTCAAAACATACTTTAGTTTGCGCGAGCCTTGAAGGATTCTGGAGTGATTGAGAAATTTTACAACTTTATTGAGTCTTGAAAAAAGAATGTCATGATAATTATAGTAATGGAGAATAAATATGATACGGATTCAGAATTCATTGATCCTCATGCAAAACGCGTAGTTCATCAAGAAAGTGTGCAATTTGATTAAAATTTGAATATTACATACTAATTGTATACCGTACTCATTTGAGTCAGATTTTCCTAGCCAACACTATATTATAATTATAATAGTTGAATAGTTCAGTCACTATATACATTGGTGCATGCAATTTATATTGTAGTTCTGATTTTTTAATATATTATTTGGGTATATAAGAGAAGTCCAGAACCAATTTCTTCATGCAAAATTCCCTTGTGCTAGATACATTATGGCCCAAAAACCTAGTATTTTCGGCTCATTTTCCAGTTTTCAGCTATTTCTGTCAAATCTCGTAATCGGGCAGAAAGTTTGCTCCTGTCTTTTTTTAAATTATGAAATTCTGAATAAAATGAGATCATTCCGAACTCTCTATCTCCAATAAGTACTGAGTTATGATTTTTCGAAAATTATTGAAATTTGAAGGAAAAATAAATTTTTATGAATTTTAGTTTTTGATCAACAATATATTCCGATATGACATAGACGTTTGAACCTTTCTTCAGTTGATCAACGTACGTCCATAACGAATTAGGCCTCTAGTTGAATGTATGAATCCGCTACGCTCTTCAATGAGAAATATTGATAATTATTAATTTGTGTTTCTCATTGTCTCAGTTTCCAGGTTGCAAAGCCGCTTGCCAGCTATCAATGCAGCTGCCAAACCAGAGACTGCCACTTCTAGTCTACGACAGCGGGGAGAAAGTACTGAGGATAGAAGGATCACAAGCGCACTGGCCTGAACCCTCCGAGGATGACTCTCCCTGGGTCTACCTGGTGCTAACGAGGGTTCCCAGCCCTGGTCAAAGCGTTTCTGCCCTTCAAACCCTGGAGCTATCGTTGCAGCTACCAGAAGAGACCAGTGGGGATGCAACAGAGACAATGAGGGTGTTGGTGATAGGGAGGAATGGCCTGCATACGGTGTACAGTCCTCGTCATTCTACAGAGTTACCATCCGCAAGGGAGACTGCCCAGGAAGTGATACGTAGCCTGGGTGGGGGATCGTTACAGGGTTTGCAGATACCGGGTGAGGAGGCACAGACGCTTTTTCGACCGTTCTCGGTGAGTTATTCTAAAATATATCCAGCATTTAACTCGTATTTCTCATTATGATTAAAAGTTACCTTATCGTTTCAAAACATTGTAACCAATAGTTAGTTTTTTCAAAGATCAGGAAGATTTTCTATAAGGTCATGCAGTTCTATAGTGAGGTCCACGTTATAATGGCAGTGTTTGATTAGCGATGGTATTGCTATCCTTGTCTTTCATTCAACAAAGCGGATAGTGCTATATCTTTCTCGCTTTGTTCTGTTGCCAGATCGTCTTTTAACATTGTATAATTAATAAATAATTTACAGAATATTTCATCTTTATTATGTAAATTCAATATGGAATTACTAAAACATTTTTTGTAGTTGAGAAGTTGATATTGTGGTAACTATTCATATTGAATGAAAAAGACTAAGAAATTGCCAAAAAAACACAGATTTACTGTGGTTTTTTGACAATTTCTTAGTCTTTTTCATTCAAAATTACTAAAAAATAGGCCTATAATTCATTGCTTGATAAGATATAATTGATTACTTTAAACGAGAATGAACAGTTAATATTACATAAATAAACCTGTATCTACTACCGTCTATAGAAGGCATTGACAAGGCAGAGGTTCGGCAACGTTTTTCTCCTACCTTTCTCCACTACCATTATAACGTAGAGCTCACTCTAGAACGTTGTTCCAATATCGTTGTTTCTGGAGAAATGGATAAATTAATATGTCAACTGTGAACTCTCATAGTTATAAACTACACTGTTAGTCCAGTCAAATGATTGTTTTTCAGGAAACAGCCCCGAAAGGATTTTTCTCCAAGGTTCTATATGAATTCAGGGGCGCTGAGTTCGAATCTGAAATTTGCTGACACGCTAGAGGGCGGCTTCACCCTCAAAACCCCCTAAAATTTCGGATTTTTTTAAATTTTTCCATTTAATCTAGAAAACTTCGAGTTTTTGGGAAAAAATGATTTCCTAAAAAAATAAAGATAATAAAAATTTCCAATAAATTGAGTGGTCGCGACATATTCTACCATTTTTGGTTCCGGAGCTACGAATTTTCAAAAAAGGGGTATTTTTTAAGGGGTTTTCAAAACTATGCAAACCTACCACTTCTACCCTATACATCTTGGATATTTTTCTAATGTAGATGAAAAACCATGAATCACGTGGAAGAACAATTAATTCTGAACAGGATCCTTAGGAATTTTCGAATTAAGTAAATGAATTTTGTAAAAATAAAATCGTCAGATTCGAATTCAGCGCCCCAAAATACATGTAGAACCGTCGAGAAAAATTCTTTCGGGGCTGTTTCCTGAAAAACGACCATTTGACTGGACTATGTGGTCTTACCTCTTTATAGAGAGTTTCACGTTATAATGGCAGTGGAGAAAGATAGGAGAAAGAACAGCGTTGCCGATTTTCTGCCTTACCACTGCCTTCTATAGGAGGTAGCTGATACCAGTATATCTCAAATATTATTAACCTCAGAATAATCAATATATAAGATATATAATAAATATATAATAAATAATAAGATATTTCATTCGCAGAGAAATATCATTTCGATTTGATAATAAATTGACTTAATTGAGATTTATTAATCTTATCAAATTTTATGCTCACGTAGAACCTACACGATACACCATAGATAACAATCTCTCAACATCATCATCATAATCATAATCATTATCATTGTCATCCTGCCATCAGCCACGCTCAAGTCTAAGTTAGTCTTATATGAGCATCATACTCAAAAAAGTATGATAATCTTCAGAAGATAAGGAGGCTGTTACTGTATAGTTTTATTGCCTATTGTTGAAGAAGCTCTCTTATCATTAATATATCACCATTATTTATTTATTAATAGAGGATACACTTGTACCTATCGATGAAATCATGGAATTGAATTATCCGGTCTGCAGGTTAATGTCATTTAATTAGACCCATTCTGTGCAAGGGTCTATTTAAAACTTAACGTATAGTAATGAAATATCGAAGAATTGAATATAAGCATAGGCCTATAACCATCCTTGGTTGATTAAGAATCTAATATCGGGGACCAAGCTTCGCTCTGGAGTACAAAAGCATAAACAATTTATTACGAAAGAAGAAATTTTAATAACATTCATAAAGAAATGTTCTATCTAATCACAGTTAATGAGATTAATTCCCAGAGGAATCATCCAAAAATTTACCCCACAAAGGCCCAGTTGCACAAAAGCCGGTTATATTTTAATCCTGATTAACTTCACGTGAACCAAATCAGAGAAGACCATTTCAAAAAAATGGATCTACTGGAATTACTCAGGATTGAAAATAACCAGTCTTTTTTGCAACCGGCACTAAGTACCTTGATACAGTCCCACACACATGAGCTCGCTCACTCACTTCCATCACCAACAGACGACGAAATAATTATTATCAGCTGTTTTTCTTAGGATGAATAGTAATTATCCTTTTAATGGCCTTCAGCGAGTATTTCCAGGGATGAGACCTAGTGCAATCGAATATTTATATTATAAACTTACTATGTTCTGAATTCCGTGAGAATCGTTAGAGCCGTTTTCGAGATCCGGTGAAATACAAACATATGAACATATAAAAATCTAAACATATAAACAGAAGTTGCTCGTTTAATAGAATAGGATTGGCTTTCATGTTATAATCGTGATCACATAAGCAACTCACTGAGAAAGTTCACAAACCATCATGGTTATCAAGTAGGCTAGCTATATCATCCCTGTTATATTATTTTTCAAACAATATTCGATTTTCTTGTATCTCCAAACAAAAATATCTGATCGAATTATCAGGTCTCCAGGTCAAAGTCCAATCTAATTTGATATTATGATCTTGATCAAATATGAGCAACTCACTGAGGAAGCTCTCTGACAAACTAGGGTAATCAAGTAAATCATCCCCGACAAAGAGCGCCCCAGGTTAAAGCCTATTCAATGCTCACCACAAACACAAACCCCGTACTAGCTCATTCCGCTTTAGCATAGCAAACAAATAAATTGAACAACAAATATTACAACGGCACAATAACAACAGCGGTTAGAGAGAGCACGGAAGCGGGAAGTACGTACAATGCCCCAGGACAAACGTCACTATTGTTTATTTATTCATGTTTTCTCGACTTAATGGACTCGAATTTTTCCCGCAGGTCACATAGAGTCTCAGTGCTGTACCGATGGTACTTCATTGAAGTCACCGTGTCATTGGCTCTGTAATGTAAGAACGGCACCAATAATACCCCGGCACCGTTATGTGAAGTCTTCTCTTAATTCACGACAATGGTGAATGATGTAGTAGGATATGGTGGAATTGGGAGAAGGCGGAAGAGTAGAAGGAGGAAAATGGGAAGAGAGAATTATTGGATATTGTGAGAGGGTGAGGATGTGATGGGAGGATGAGCATAAGGAAACTAATGGGAAGAAGGCGGAAGAGGAGAAGGAAAACGAAAAGAGAGAATTTGAGGATGTGGAGGAAAGGATAAAGATAGGGAAACTAATGGGAAGAAGGCGGAAGAGGAGAAGGAGGAAAATGAAAAGAGAGAATTATTGGAAATTGTAGGAGGACAAAGATGTGAAGGAAAGGAAAAAGATAAGGAAACTATCTAATAATTTGGTATCCGAAAAATAGGAGTGTGAGAGAAATATCTAAATAGACAATGATAGTGTGATTGATTGATTGAATTCTGTATTTATGTAGATTACAATATATACCAACTTATACAATTATATACAATAGCTTACAATACGGCAAAATTTTAGATGAATTTACATAATACAGACTAAGAAAATAATCATTGTATATGATATGAGGAAATCAATTTGGAATAACTATAGATAATATTGTTATGTATCTACTGTGATGAGAGAATGATATGAAGGAGAAGGGAAAAAGCAGGATAGGGTAGGATAAGATGTATGAGGAAAAGAAGAGAAGGAGCGAAAAGAGAAAGAGGGAAAAGGAATAAAAAAATTCTTATAAGTAGAATATGGAACGCAAGTTAACTGGAGAAAGAAGAATTATTGTAGAAACAGTAGAAAAGACTACCGTGAAAGAAAGAGAAACTGAATCCAGATTAATCTAGAATGTTAGGAGAAACTATTGATTGATAGATTTCAAATTTCCACCAAAAAATTATCTCTACATCTATTTGCCATAGAGTAAAGATACTGTTTAATAATTATTTACACCTTGATTATTTGTCTCAGTATTTACTTGTGAGAAGGTCAATAGCAATCATGCTGGCGTGAAGTGATCATGCAATTGTGGACAAAACCTGGATAGAGAAAGGAAGACAATAATACAATTATACTATAATAATAAATCATAGTATAATATAATATATACTATAATATATAATAATACAATAATAAACCAGGAAGGGGATAGGTGAATCATACTGGAGACGAGATGAAAAACTTAAATAGAAATATTATTGTAGATGGATGAGTTGAAGAAGTGGTAATGCAATAGGAATAATGTCAGGAAGGTAAAGAATAATATAAATGATGGATAGGAAATGAGAAATCAGGTAAAAGCGGGATTGGAAAAAGAGAAAGAAAATTGAACCTGAATTCAAGTGTATGGAAGATAACCTACTTTTTGGAGTATTTATAGTGTATGAATCAAAATTCGGAAGAGGTAAAAAAAAATATATATAAATAGCAATTGGAAAATTGCGGCGGAAAACCGCTAAACAGGAATATAAGGAATAGAGATGAAGATAGAACAAAGAAGAGGGAGGAATATGGGAAGTGAAGAGTGAGAGAAGTAGCTTAAGCCAAAGGAACAAATAATAAAGATAAGAAGATTGTGAAGGAGAGGAGAAGAAGAGGAGGAGTCATGAGTGGTAGAGTATTGGTAATGCTCGGGTAATAGCTTCCACGACCTTTCCCATCAAAATGCAAAGAAGACTCTAACTCAAATAAAAGCAACGGTTTGCAATTTCCGTAGTTGTGAACCTACCGCCGACAAGTCTACTACACATGGATTGATTGATTGATTGATTGATTGAGTACTTTATTTATGTAGATTACAATATATACTGGCTTATACACTTATATACAATAGCTTACAATACAGCAAAATTATAGATGAATTTACATAATATAGACTAGGAAAATAACTATAGAACTGTATATGATATGAAAAAGCAATTTGTAATATAATAACTATAGATAATAATCATATTGTTATACATCTACATAAATTGGCGGAGCTTTGGACATATCAATGTCCATTCTTTGGGAAGAATAATAAAAATATCCTCCCCACTAACTCTCTACCAAAACGTTAATTTCGTTATTAAACTAAGATTTATTTATTAATGGAAATATTGTAAAAGTTTCAATCAATATGAATATTGAAGAGAAAAAAAACAGAAAATTGATAAAGTAAAATAATTATATAGGTAGATAAGATCAAATAATTGATTAATAAAATGAAGTAGGCTGAAAGTAGATCAGGGTTATCAAATTTCAGTAATATACAGCAGTATGCAGTGGATAATTGAAATAACATGAGTTTATATAATATATATATATATATATATATATATATATATATACAATTCGTTCTATAACATGGTTTAAAGGTTTATATTGGTGGAATGGGTGAGGGATGGTTGTCATGTGATCGTTCTAGGGCCGGACAGTTTCAGCCATTTGCTCCAAAATATGCTTCCTTAAAGTCAGGTTGAAGCTCGCTCGGCTCTCGATAGACCTGATAGAAACAGGAAGTGTATTCCATGCACGACAGGCACTGACTAAGAAGGATTTTGTGAAAATAGTAGTTCGATGATTGGGTATCCTTAAAGTACTTTCTCCGGTTCTAGTATGTGAAGCATCTATCCTCCTACCTTCAGAGACAAATTTGAAATCATCTTTAAAATAGTTCGGATTACCGTATTTCAAGATATCTCTAACAAGCTTGACTATTCGAAAAAGCCTCTGATCGGGAAGCTTTTGAATAGAAACTGAAGGGGTAAATATTGTTATTGTGGCTGAAAAACCATCTTGGTTTCAATACTTGTAGTAACGACCTTAGGCCGCACACACATATTGATTTTCGCTTTTAGGGTATTTTGCCGTCCTTATAAAATTATTCCATACTAGCCGTCAGGCTCGCTTCGCTCGCCATATCCGTCTGACCAGGGGGCTCCGCCCCCTGGACCCCCGGCTGGATCGTCCAAGAATGAGATCAGCAGGCTCGCTTCGCTCGCTTGCATTTTTCATTTAAGCATTTTTATCATATGTTAGGACGATCCAGTCGGAGGTACAGACTTACAGTCTGGCTAAACGGATATTGCGAGCGAAGCGAGCCTGACGGCTAGTAGTATAATATTACCAGGAATAGCTCTGATTAAAGTAGCAGTGCCCAATCAATTTTTCCGCGATAAATGCATTTCAATCTTCAACTTGGTGCCAACCTAACAAAGTCAACTCAACTTAATGCCAACCTGACAAAATTATTAATTTAGTTACCAGTCAACAACTGTTTCGAAGAGGTACTCTCTCTAGATTATAGTTCTATATTAGCATATGGTATGGACATTTTTCAATTATAAATTAAGAGAATAAGAAGAACATACATGCTAAAAGACGAACTTTAAACCCTTGAAAACCATCCTTAGAGTTGGAATATTGCCAAAGATTTCTTAGTGCGCCTCTAAAGCGCCAACTGAACATACCTACCAAATTTGGAACGTTTTTGGTCCGGTAGATTTTTAGTTCTGCGAGTGAGTGAGTGAGTGAGTGAGTGAGTGAGTCAGTCAGTCAGTCAGTGAGTGAGTGCCATTTCGCTTTTATATAATATATAGACATAGATATAGAATATAGAAGATTGAACAGATGATTTCAAACAGATGATGTTTGTCAAGCTCCGTTTAATCTAATAGAATTCATAAGGACGGCAAAAAATAGTACGATCAAAAATCAATGTGTATCTGCGGGGCCTCACTGATCAACATTGTAACTGACAGAACATTGTTCTTACCCACGCTATTTAGATAAAAAATGTTCTTCTTCTATATACCGTGTTCTTACCTTCCGATTGTGTAAATTTTAATTATTATTCTGTTATTATCTACAGAGTTTCATCAATCGCTTCAGTGAAGTATGAAATCAATCTATGTTCATCGATATTGAATTTATATTGAGATTTCTATCAATTGATTCAACTCTGTTTTCCCCTCCAGGGAGAGAAATGGAATCTACGAGAGATCTCGCGGGTACGTCAGGAGTCGATAGTCTCGACTCACATCACGTGGGACCCCCGTCGATCGAAGGCTCTCTACCTCGTCACGTGGGAAATTGACGGAGGAGGTCTGCAAGGCAACCTCTTCACAGAGTCATCCACTGTCAATCTGTCGCTCTGGTCCGACACTGTATTTCACATTCAGGTCAGTTATCTTATCCCATTCTTATTTATTTACTTGATCATTCATTTTTATTTAACTTCTATACATTTACATAAGAATTCGTTCATAAGTGAGTAATTATCATTGGAATGATTGGGAGAGGAGAAACTGGCGATCCCTTTACTATTACTCTTACAAGTTGAACTAATAATAACAGTTTGATAGGTGTTGGTTCACTATTCGATACTTAGTCAGTTCCTCATAAATACAAGAAGATATGAACCATTTGTCATTGAAAAATTGGGAAGATTTATTAGAAATTCCAGTTCAAAAACTGCTGAAATATTATTACATAATAATAATTATCTTAAATATCTAATGAAAGCTATATAAATTTGCAGTAGCACAAGTCCTTGGTTTCATCTATATAAAACATTACATACTTGAAATAAATATTATACAGTAATTGGAAAATATTTGAATTAGCTATGCATGAGAAATACGAGGTTCTTACAAGTCCATATATATAAGTGTATATACATTCACTTTTCTTTGTCCATTCCACTATCGAATTGATATCCTGATTCATTATTCCAACTGTTTCATTAATTTTTGTTATGGGACAGCTTAAATAGATTTGAAGGTCGTCTGCATAAGTATGGAAACTGGAGAATTTGATAACGGAAGAAAGGTCATTAGCATACAAAGTGAAGAGGAGAGGGCCTAAAATTGAACCTTGTGGTACTCCATGCATAACGTTTTTGGATGAGAGAGTGAGAGAGTGGGTTAAAGAGATAGGAGAGTGAGGGATATGGAATGGAAATGGGATATGAAGAAGAGGAAACTAGTGTGTTTTATAGAAAATTTTTATTCTACCATCTAGAGAATAGTAAGGTGATCTCGAAATTGTGTTTTTGTAAGATGAATGTGTGTAGAAATTAATGGCAGAATTGAAACGGATCCAGTACGTTGAGTGCAGTTTTTGAATAGAAACTGTAGGGGTAAATATTGTTATTGTGTTTGAAAAACCATCTTGGTTTTGATACTTGTAGTAACGACCTTAGGCCGCACACACATATTGATTATCGCTCGCCATATCCGTCTAGCCAGGAGGCTCCGCCCCCTGGACCCCCGGCTGGATCGTCCAAGAATGAGATCAGCAGGCTCGCTTCGCTCGCCTGCATTTTTCGTTTGAGCATTTTTATCATATGTTAGGACGATCCAGTCGGGGGTCCAGACTAAACGTCTGGCTAAACGGATATGGCGAGCGAAGCGAGCCTGACGGCTAGTAATATAATATTCCCAGGAATAGCTCTGATTAAAGTAGCAGTGCCCAATCAATTTTTCCGCGATAATTGCATTTCAATCTTCAACTTGGTGCCAACCTAACAAAGTCAACTCAACTTAATGCCAACCTGAAAAAATTATTAATTTAGTTACCAGTCAACAACTGTTTCGAAGAGGTACTCTCTCTAGATTATAGTTCTATATTAGCATATGGTATGGACATTTTTCAATTATAAATTAAGAGAATAAGAAGAACATACATGCTAAAAGACGAACTTTAAACCCTTGAAAACCATCCTTAGAGTTGAAATATTGCCAAAAGATTTCTTAGTGCGCCTCTAAAGCGCCAACTGAACATACCTACAAAATTTGAACGTTTTTGGTCCGGTAGATTTTTAGTTATGCGAGTGAGTGAGTGAGTGAGTGAGTGAGTCAGTCAGTCAGTGAGTGAGTGCCATTTCGCTTTTATATATATATAAAACTCACTCACTCACTCACTCGCATAACTAAAAATCTACCGGACCAAAAACGTTCAAATTTTGTAGGTATGTTCAGTTGGCCCTTTAGAGGCGCACTAAGAAATCTTTTGGCAATATTCCAACTCTTAGGGTTGTTATTAAGGGTTTAAAGTTCGTCTTCTAGCATGTATATTCTTCTTCTCCCAATCTCTTAATTATAATTGAAATTTCCATATCATATGTTACTATAGAACTATAATCTAGATAGAGTACCTCTACGAAACAGTAGAAGAGACTACCGTGAAAGAAAGAGAAACTGAATCCAGATTAATCTAGAATGTTAGGAGAGACTATTGAATGTTAAATTTCAAATTCTCACCCAAAATTATCTCTACATCTATTTGCCATAGATGTAATTACCTGCCTGTAATTTGCCTGTTCAATAATTATTTGTCTCTGTATTTACTTGAGAGAAAAAAGTCAATAGCAATCATGCTGGCCTAAAGTGGTGATCATTCATTGGTGGACAAAACCTGGATGAATAAAGAAAGGAACATAGAGTGAACAATAGTTAAATTGAGAAGGAGATACGTGAAGCGTACTGGAGACAAGAGGAACGAAATGAAAAATATAAATAGCAATTATTGTAGATGGATGAGTTGAAGAAGTGGTATTGCAATAGGAATAATGTCAGGAAGGAAGATAAATAATGTCAGGAAGAATAATATAAATGATGAATAGGAAATGAGAAATCAGGTTAAAGCGGGATTGGAGAAAGAGAAAGCAAATTGAACCTGAATTCAAGTGTATGGAACATAACCTACTTTTTGGAGTATTTATAGTGAATAAATCAAAATTCGGAAGAGGTACAAAATAAAAAATTTAAATAGCAATTAGAAAATTGCGGCGGAAAACCGCTCAACAGGAATATAAAGAATAGAGAAGAGGATAGAACAGTGAAGAGAGAGAAATAGAGAAACTGATGAGTGAGAGAAGTAGCTTAAGGCAAAGGAACAAATAATAAAGATAAGAAGATTGTGAAGGAGAGGAGAAGAAAAGGAGGAGTCATGAGTTGTAGAGTATTGGTAATGCTCGGGTAATAGCTTCCACGACCTTTCCCATCAAAATGCAAAGAAGACTCTAACTCAAATAAAAGCAACGGTTTGCAATTTCCGTAGTTGTGAACCTACCGCCGACAAGTCCACTACACATGGATGAGAGAGTGAGAGAGTGAGTTATAGAGATAGGAGAGTGAGGGATATGAAATTAATAGAAGAGGAAACTAGTGTGTTTTATAGAAAATTTCTATTCTACCATCTAGAAAATAGCAAGGTGATCTCGAAATTGTAAGTTGTAAATTGTAAGATGAATGTGTGTAGAAATTAATGGCAGAATTGAAACGGTTAGGTGAAGCTTTTGAATGAAAACTGTAGGGAAAAATTATTGTTATTGTGGTTAAAAAAACATCTTGGTTTTGATACTATTGTAGTCACTACCTTACTGATCGAAACATTTTATATACCATCCGATGGTGTGAATTATTATTCTGTCACTTTCTACAAAGTTTCATCAATCGATTCAATGAAGTAGGAAATCAATTGAATTTATATTCAAATTTCTATCAATTGATTTCAATTGAAAAACTCAACTGTTTTCAACTTGACCGCACTCACATATCGATTTTTGCTCGTACGATATTTTGCCGTCCTTATTAATTCTATTAGATTAAACAGATGATTTCAAACAGATGATGTTTGACAAGTTCCGTTTAATCTGAAAGAATTCATAAGGACGGCAAAATATCGTACGAGCAAAAATCGATGTGTATCTGCAGGGCCTTACTTATCAAAACATTGTACTTACCTTCCGATGGTGTAAATTTAAATTATTATTCTGTCATTATCTACAGAGTTTCATCAATCGCTTCAGTGAAATATGAAATCAATATTGAATTCATATTAAGATTTCTATCATTGATTCAACTCTGTTTTTTCCCCTGCAGGGAGAAAAATGGAATCTACGAGAGATTTCGCGAGTACGTCAGGAGTCGATAGTCTCGACTCACATCACGTGGGACCCCCGTCGATCGAAGGCTCTCTACCTCGTCACGTGGGAAATTGACGGAGGAGGCCTCCAAGGCAATCTCTTCACAGAGTCATCCACTGTCAATCTGTCGCTCTGGTCCGACACTGTATTTCACATTCAGGTCAGTTATCTTATCTTATTCTTATTTATTTACTTGATCATTCATTTTTATTTGACTTCTATACATTTACATAAGAATTCGTTCATAAGTGAGTAATTATCATTGGAATGATTGGGAGAGGAAAAACTGGCGATGCCTCCACTATTACTCTCAGAAATTGAACTAATAATAACAGTTCAATATAAACAGGGGAGTTGTTTCACTTTTCAATACTTAGTCAGTTCCTCATAAATACATTTATCAGAGACTTAGGGATTCAAGAAGATATGAACAATCTGAAATTGAAGAATTGGGGAGATTTATTAGGAATTCCTTTTAATCAACTGCTGGAATATTATTACTGAATAATAATCATCTTAAATATCTTACGAAACCTATATAAATTTGCAGTTGCAGAAGGGCTTGGTTTTAACTATATAAAACATTGGATACTTGAAATAAATATTATACAGTAATTGGAGAACATTCCAATTAGCTATGCATGAGGAATACGAGGTTCTTAAGAAGTCCATAAATATACATCAACTTTTCTCTTGTGATGATCTAAATCAGTATTTTCTAGGGTACAAAAATGTTCATATACTTCTGCAATCCAATAGTCCACAATGAAATTGAATTCACAATCAAATATATTTTTAGATTAGAGAATTTGAGAATTTGAATTTCAGATTAGAGAATAATACAAATTTGAGAATTGGGTTATCAATAATTCTCTTGATAGGATAAAATTGATGATAATAATTATTTTCCACATTATGAACATCTCAATTACGCAAGAAATCTTTTGTTGGAAATGCGAAAGAATTAATTAATTGTAATCACGTTCTACTGTCTTTTCGTATCATAAACTCTAGAAATTTTACTGTACAACAATTTATATTTTTGTACTTTTACGACAATAAATCTCATCTAATTTAACTCAAATAACCATACAGGGTTGTGAAATTGATAAATATCTAACATTGGACTAGAATGCAATGATTTAAGCTTTTGTTTATTTTACGTTATTAAAAAACGGTCACTGTCTTATTGGAGAATCCAGAAGCATACAATATTATCAACTGAGGATATCTCAATAGACTTTGTGAGAAGAAATAGATCAGTTCTTGAGTTGGATTCTTGAACAAATAAGAAGCTCTTGATCTTCCATCAACATAACCTATAGGCTACTGTAGTACTATATTTTAAACTTTGTCAATTTTATTGAGCTAGAATACAAAAATTGCTCGCTTGATATAAAAGGATTTCTAGTGTTGAAATCTACCTATCTCATAGCAAAAAGTATAACAAAATTTGAAATGTACATTTTAATGAGAGCAGTGGAACTCTTTTTGATCATCAAGAATTTTCTTGATGTTTGGAGTGAACGTTGTAGCCGCCATTCTGATGCAGTTGTCCAAATGTTCATTAGTCAGTCTTTTCCTATATCGATTTTTCATGAATTTCATACTTGAAAAAGATGCTTCACACAAGTAAGTAGAGCTGAACATGGCTTCCAACCTCAATGCAATTTGAATAATATTTGGATATCTTTCTTTGGGGACTTGAGGCCAAATATTTCCAGTTGTAGAAAGTGATCTGAGAGTCAGATCATTTTGAAAAACCACAAATTCCATTTGAACTAAAGCCTGATCTCCACCAAAATGTTTTACAACACAAGCTGCAAAAGGAAGTTGATGAATTGTACCATATTTGATATGCTTTTAAATTCTTGAAATCGTTGATCAAACTGTTGTCTCAAGTCTGAGAGAATTTCAACGTAGGTATTCTTTGTTATTGCTGCGATGCTGTGGAGGATTTTTCTCGTCATTGATGTTCTTTAGACTGGGAAAGTGTTTTTATATTCAAACTGGACGACATTCTTTTGCACGAGCATTTCTGTGAGCGACCAAAAACTACCCCACGAGCTACCGGTAGATATTCGAGCTACCACTGATATAGGAAAACTGAATTATCTCAATTTGAAAGAAAAAGAGTTGTGGAATTTGAATTGATTTTATTGTTTCTTTCGCAATCATTGGTATGTTTCTGTGGATGTGTGGATGTAATAAGTAAACTAAAAATTAGAAAATCCTTAATCTTTTTTTTGTCTGATGAAGCTAATGTCTCAATCCTGGAGATTCTTCTCCTCTCAACTAAATCCTAGAGAGCCGATACCTCAATCTTCAGCCTAGAACAAAACAGGCCGGACAAAAAATGATCTCGGCTGTCTGTGAAAGGCAACAACCTCACAGCATATTGACACCGGGTGCCTATTCCGTTTGACGTTGGAAATTAATAGTTGCCTGTTATCAATCTTAGTTCGGAGCTGCTTTCGGGCGTCCTAAAGCCAGAATAAACACATTCTCATGCTCCAAGCATCCCAGCACACTCGTGCAGTTGTCTCCATGTCAGCAGGATGAGCAATGATGCGCATAATGCCAACTAACAATGCACACACTACACCGCCGAGCGATCGTCAGATATTTTATGTTGAGAGGATATTATGGGGAGAGGGAGAGAGAGTGGCGATCGTCTAATATGTTATGTTTGGAAGAAATGAGAAATAGAGAGAGAGTGTGAGTGAGAATAAGATAGATTAGTAGGATGAGAGAACAGTAATGAGCAAATGGGAGTGAAAGATAGATAGATTGAAAAAGTAGCATAGAGAAACAGATACTTTCAGATTTCCATATGATTTCTCTATGGAAAAATAGAAAGAGAGATAGAGTGAATAGTGGGAATAAGATAGAGGGAGAAAAGAATAGCCATGAGCAAATGGGAGTGAAAGATAGATGGATTGAAAAAGTAGCATAGAGAAACAGTTAGTTACAGATTTCTATATGATTTCTCTATAGAAAAATATAAAGAGAGATAGAGTAAATAGTGGGAATAAGATAGGTTAGAAGGAGAAAAGAATAACCATGAACAAGTGAGAGAGGAAGATTAGTGAATTAGGGAAGTAGCATAGAGAAGCATTTAACTTTCAATTGCTATATGATAGGTAGGCTAATTGGGTATTACCACAGAATACAGCAGACTGATTAAAGCAGTTTTCTCTGGTATTACTATGTGATAGTATTCTATTTCAATCCATCTATATCTCTATTAATCGAGGTTTATGATGTGTGAGAGGGTGAAATAGGAGGTACGGTTGAACGAGAAGGACAATTGAAGAGAAAAAAGAGAACAGAAGATAAGAGAGAGAGAGAAGATGAAGGAGAGCGGTGGGGAGAGAAAAGCGAGGAAAGTGGAGGAAGGAGTGATGGGATGAGAGATGGGTGCGGAAAGAGAAGAGATGAGAGGAATAGAGAACAGAAGAAAGAAGAGAGGGAAGAGAAGAGAGAATAAAGTAGAGGAAGAATTGAGATGTTAGAAGAAATAGGAGAGAAGAGTGAAGAAATTGGAGAGTGAAGAGGAGAGAAAATAGAGGAGGAAAAATAATGAAAGAGAGGTTTCTTGAGAGTTCTTTACTATAGAGTATTCTCTACTATATTGCTGGTGGAAAATTCATCAAATCTAGCATCGAGGATACAACTTTTTCAAAAAATTTGATGGCTCTAGTGTGTGTAATCACTCCTTTCAGAATGTTAACCTATAGTTGGATCAATTAACAAAATCTAGACTATTCTTCTGATCTCAGTGTGAAAACATTGATGTGCTCCACGAGTAGGCTATATTAATATCGTGAAATAATAAACTTCCAATATCTGACAAGAAGCAAAGCTCAAGAACGACTCAAAATATTATGTGGAATAATGATAGTGATACAGGGTTCCCTGAGACAAACAAACTGGAAGAGAGTGAGAAATAAGAGAAATTTTAGAATAGGTTAGAATAGAGAAATTTAAACAAAGAGAAGAAGAATAGAGATTGAGGGAGAGAGAGAGAGATATTGAGATAAAGGAGATATCTCTTTTGTTGCAGTGACTTTCTGACCGTAGGACCGGATCGGTTGCCTGTCTTAATTAATATGTCAGTCGGCATCAGTGCTATGCTGTCCGTTGACTGCTGAGTGACAGAGAGAAGCAATGAGATGCGATGTCTGCCTTTCGATGTGTTGATTGATGATGATGCCAAGAAACAAGAGATGAAGAGAAAGAGAAAGAGCAAAAGAGAGAGAAAGAGAGAGTAAGAGAGAGTGTTAGTGAGACAGTGAGAGAGTTTGAGGAAGATAGAGAAAAAGGAGTGAGTGAGAGAGGCATCATTCCCAAAGACGAACTTGTAGTTAGCTGATGTGTGATCATCCTCAATAAGGGATCACCGTTAGACACATTCTCTTGTGGCCTGATTTAATATAGATCCGAACAGAATCTTATTATGACATGCTGTTGTAAACTAAAGTAGTGGTAAAAGGCAATGAGAATGAGGAGATGGAAGAGGATGTAAGCAGAAGTAGGCAAGCAAGATGGGAATACAGTACTTCCGAAATGGATGTTTGTATGGAATGAATAGATGAAAAATGATGGAATGCTGGAGGATGAACGAATGTTGGAAGGGAATAAGAGAGGAAGATGGACATTGAGAAAAGGAATAATCATGTATCCATAAAAACACTTCACTCTTTTTAACAAATTAATAAAAAAAATATAAAAACCTTGTAGTACCCTTTATTTTTTGAAAACTTTAAAACAGTTCAACAACTGGTTTCGACCCTAACTTAATTATTTATTATTCTAGGAAAAATGACCTAAGTTAGGGTCGAAACCAGTTGTTGAATTATTTTAAAGTTTTAAAAAAATAAAGGGTACCACAAGGTTCTTATATTGTTTTTATCAATTCATGTATTCATATCTTTTTATTGGGTCAAAAACATCACAGTATTAGGAAGAACACCCAGGCCGAGAACCTCTTCTCTTCTCAAATCCAGTCCATTGAATTGTCCAAATTAGGGTTGTGTTCATCTTATTTCAAAACCAGCGAACATGAATATTATATTGGAGAGGACAGTCGAGAAGGATTGAGTCGTGGTTCTACAAATTAATATAGATGAAAATAGGGAAATTCCAATAGAGAAAATAGAATAGGAACAACTTCGTGAATATACTAGTAACTGCAGTTTTTCATGGATTGATTTTATCAGGAGTCAAGTTCGACTACTCATGCAAGCAATGAGGAAGAGCGGGTGGGGAAAGAAGATAAAAGAGAAAATGGAAGGAGTATTCGAATATTTTCGATCAATGATATTTTGAATTAACATGAGTTGAATGTTAATAAAAATCATGAGAAAATACTGGAGTCTGAGCTTAAATTGATTGCAAAATTAATACTGGTGAATTGATTTAATCATGATGATTCAAATAGTTATTGATTGATTGATACAATTAGTACAGCATCAAAATAATAGGGAGAGAAAAAAAAGGTGATCTTGTGCTATTCCTATCCCAGAATTAGATAAGGTTACACATAGTCCGAAATAGGTTAGGTCTCATAGTTCTTCACTTCACAAAATGTTCAGTCCCTATTTATCCAATTATTTAATTTATTATTATAAATTCAAAGAGATAGTGACCAAAGAAGAAATAGTGAGAGAAAAGAATTGTATGAAAAAATAGGCTAAAATGATAAAAAATAATAAAGAACAGTAAAATCCGCAGAAGCGAAAGGGAATGATAGGATGTGGAAGAAAGGATGAAAACTGGTCACATAGAAATGGTGGAAGGAAAAAAAATGAATTTCCAAAATACAAAACAACTACGTGAATACAAAGCGTAGAAGAAATATTCTAGATTTATAAACGAAAAAATGTTCAACATAATATCGAGAGCAGAGAAAATATTATTTCAGATACATAACGAGGAGATACTATTATTGTTCATGAACAATAATGTTGTTGGACCATGATTTTTCCAATCATTTCAACCTGATAAATATAGTTCCAGAACAATCAATTCCAAAAAATGAACACTGCAGAAATTATGAGAAAAGCGGGAAATATGGTCACTCTCGTTATTGAAAAAAATAAGTACGGTACTGCTATGATATCGGTAGAAAAACAATCTGAAAACTCACTCACTACGTACAAGGAAAAATTTCATTTTCAAAACTTCATCAGCAAATTTTTTGTACAATGATGTCGATAAACAATGATGTCGATACACAATTATGTCGATATACAATCATGTCGATAAACAATGATGACGATATACAATGATATTTTGACTTTTAGTATCACATAGTACATGGTAGTAGATACATTGTGTAGTACCCAGTTTATTTCAGTGAATAGAAGAATAAAACATACCTTCAGCTTTCAACAACTTTTTCAATAATTTCTGGACGTGTATGTATGAGATAGATGTCATTGTATATATGAGCCTTTATTCATTGTAATCAACAGAGAAACACGGGTAAAACAAGAATAAATAGCTGTTCAATATAGAACAGTTTCCGGTCAGCGATTGGATTATTTCACATGATTTCAAGAGTCCCTCGTCATCAATTTATAAATTTGACAACTTCGCTCCACTAAAATAGAACCGTTATTTGTGACTCGTGTTGAAGCTTCCGAGAGAGATTCTATCAACTAGTAACATCACGATACCCGGATTATTGATGAATATTAACAGCTTTTTTCACATCAGTTGTATTGATTAATAGTATGTTGTCATGTCAATACAAACTCGAAAATCATTGGGGCCAAAACGATAAACGGGGGCAGAGATGATAGATAATTTATTTTTACGCTCGTAATATTTGAAGCTGTGAGATCGAGTGGACAAAACATGTATGTAAATTGTTGGAGTTATCAGCTACTAGAGGTAGCAATAGGCAAGAGAGCGTAGTGAAGATGAAATTTTTGAATCAGAAAAATAATTCCAGGAGTATAATATGAAGGGTGATAAAGTATTCATTAGATGGTAGATGAGAGAGCTCGATATTCTCCTGGATCTGATAATACTGTGATTGTAGAATACAATGAATAAATAAATGAATAATCAAATGAATGAATAAATAGATAAAATATATGAATGAATAATAATATGATCTGTTGTGTGGGGCACTGGTAACACTAAATTTCTTATTGTGCATAACCTCAATATAGATCTTTGAACGTATCGAGAACATGAATGATCAATAATCAAACAGTAGAATAATGTTGATTTAAGAATGAAAAAATTACATGAACTAATAATTTACCATTGAGGAACTACGAAATAGTTGGTTCTTCTATATCATTGTACAAGTGCAGTGACGTATTCGACTTAATGAATGAAACTCCATTCGGTGGGGTATAAATTTCATGAATGAAGGAAATGTCTAATAGTATATTTCGCACCTAGGGCCGAAAATGAGACTTTTCCGGCTCGAAATCGGTTTTCAAGTCCGAGGCCGTAGGCCGAGGACTAGAAAAGATTGAGAGCCGGAAAAAACATTTTTGCCCATGGTGAGAACGTTATTTTTCGCCACACGGAAAAATAAACAATATAAATATGAGAATAATTGTTTATTAGGCACTTTCGAAAGCAAAACAGGAAGGTCATATCTCTAGCAAATCTGAGGTAATCTGAATATAAGGAAATTGTCCAAGTATTTTTATTTTTTATTCTGATTTGTCTAAATAACCTAAAAGATTATGTTCAATTATGTAAGAGGTTGAGTTTATACTTTTTATTCTTCCAAATGACAATAAGATGATATTATTATAAATGTTTTGATTCTTGAATAATAAACACAAATAATGGAAAGATTTTGATCAGCTGTTTTAGCACACTTGAAATTTGGCCAATCTGAATGTCAACGTCAACAATCTTCAATATTATGTAAGAGGTTGAGTTTATACTTTTTATTCTTCCAAATGACAATAAGATGATATTATTATAAATGTTTTGATTCTTGAATGATAAACACAAAAAATGAAAAGATTTTGATCAGCTGTTTTAGCACACTTGAAATTTGGCCAATCTGAATGTCAACGTCAACAATGCTTGTTGTCGTTGACTTCGGAAGTTTAGATTAGAAGTTTTATCCTACTCTGAAAATCGAATTTGAATAGTTTATAATATTTATATCTTATCTGTATTTCATTCATCCAAATAAAATGATAGTATATTATTGCAGAATACTTAATTCAATTCTAAAAGCATAAACTTATTCTGTTACATAAACTATTTGTAAAAACGTTCAGCACCATGGATATTGCCCAAGTAGTTCCAAAATTATCCACCAGGCTTCGTGATGAACGATTAAACGCAGGTTTGAGGTTAGATTCTATTATACTCTTGAAAATCGAATTTGAATAGTTTATAATATATATCTTCTGTATTTTATTCATCCAAATAAAATGATAGTATCTTATTGCAGAATACTTATTCAATTCTAGAAGCATAAACTGATTCCGTTTCATAACTTATTTTGTAAACACGTTCACATCGAATCAGAATCAGCTGACTTCAAGGTTATTTTACAGCCCTAGGGCCGTAAAAATTTTACCGGCCTGGTCAGAAAACAATCATTTTCGGCCTCCATATGACGCACGAAAACCAGCTCATTACATCCAAGTGGGGCGAAAAAGTATTTTTAATTTCACTGGATGGGATAGCTTAGATAACGATAGTCTACATAGTGTTTATCTAAACTTGATAACCTTCAAACAACTGAAAGGACAGGATAATCATTACAAACTTTTATTTTACAGAGTTTATCAAGATTTCTCCAAGAATGCCAACTTCCTATTCAATCTCAGGTCAATAGGTCAATCTTCCTATTGAATCTCAATTTTTTCATGATGATCTTATGTGAAATAGTCTTCTGTGATTCCTACATTGTCCTTAAAAACTCAAATATGTCAATAATATGGAGTTAGAATTTTCCATCCTATCTACTTCATCAGCTTGATTGAATCATTTTGAAGACAATCTCCAAATTCAACTTATTAGAATAGTCATTTTTTCATTTATGTTGAAAATCACTCCTAGTAAGTAGTAAGAAGTCACTTCTAGTTAGTGGTACAGGTTCGTCTTGAGATGCAAATCACTGTTGTCGATAGTAGGATCTGAGGTTCAAAATTGAGATAGAAAGCTAGAACAAAAAAGCGTAAAGATACAAACACACCAGCCGTAAAAATCGATTAATTCAAAAGATGTAGAAGCTACATCCCAATTGTGTTCTCTGAAACCAAAATGTCTTGTTAACACGTGAAGGTACTTGATCATTTTTCGAGACGCTGTCAAAGTATTCAAGAGCAAACTATTTTTTGTTAACTTGTTCAAGAGCAAACTATTTATTTTTTTGTTAACAGGTCGGAATAGTGGGGGGTCAAAGGAGTGAGAAGATTACAGTGAACACAAGTTTGAGGGTGAGAGTGGCCTCCAACCCCCTACTGATCGGGATTGCTCCCTCAGGCATGTACATGAGCCCCAACGCTGCATGTATGGCGCTTCTGCTGGCGACTCTTGTCCTGACGCTGACTGTGACTGTGTGGCGTGTCAGAATGTCCAACAGCGTTTCCGATAGATGCTACCCTGACCACTCTATAAAAAGTAAGAAAAATCATCACTATAGTCGTATCACGATAGACTACCGTACCATAATTCATATAATTTCATATTTATTAACTTTCTGGTTAGGGTATTTACTCTCTATAGTCGTATCACAATAGACTACCGTACAAACATAATTCATAATCAAACTCATACTGGTACTATAGTTCATATTCATATAATTTCATATTTATTAACTTTCTGGTTAGGGTATTTACTCTATATAGTCGTATCACAATAGACTACCGTACAAACATAATTCATAATCAAACTCATACTGGTACTATAGTTCATATTCATATAATTTCATATTTATTAACTTTCTGGTTAGGGTATTTACTCTATATAGTCGTATCACAATAGACTACCGTACAATAATTCATATAATATTATATTCATAAACTTTTTGGTTAGAGCCAATCTAAACTATCAACGAATAAAAAATACAAGTACCCACTTTGAAAATTTTTACACACAACATTTTTCTGTCATTTTCAAGTCTTTGAATGACATTAATGTTGGACCATGTTTTGAGTAGACTTTTCAAAAAGGTACTTGAATTTTTTATATTTTCAAACTTTATGTATTTAATCATACTATAATAATATTATGACCTGGTTGCACAAGAGTCTGTTGAATTTCATTCATGATTCAATTATTTCAAGAGAACCAATGAATAGTTTTTTAAAGAAGTCTTCTCTCATTGGTTCTCGTGGCATTCAATCCATTCAATTATTTATTTATTTTTTGTTTATGAATGATGAATTTGTTGCCAAATACAAGAACTATTCTCGAAATATATTTATCCAACAATTATCATAATAATCAAGTTTTATTTCAAACACTCATGTGTATAAAATATGTTAAGAATACTCAAGTACTATACTCATATACTAAGGATAATTCAATAATCAAATCACTATGAATTCAGTCACTGAAACTTGTCGTGTTAGTTATAAAATATGTTAAGGATACTCAAGTACTATACTCATATACTAAGGATAATTCAATAATCAAATCACTATAAATTTAGTCATATCATAATCATTGTTTCTTGGAAGTAGACAGAAAAAGTTTGCCAATTTGGTGTTAGATTGTGAAATTAAAATAATATTAATGAGAAAATAATCAACATAAAACGCAATTGAAAACCTTCTATCTTATTTGATTGAAAAAACAAATATTTCTTTTTCTCATTTTATCTTCATCTTACTTGAACTGTTGATATAAATCCTAATGAATTGTGTTGTTAGCTCAAACTTTTATAACAGTATTCATGATTTATTCGCTAGACGGACGCGTTTCGTGGCACTGAGCCACATCTTCAGCGTACTCCGAGTATCTAGCTACTCCTTGTACGCTGAGGATGTGGCTCAGTGCCACGAAACGCGTCCGTCAAACAAGAAAACCGTGAGTTTTCTGAGTACTACGTGAGTACTATTTGAGTACTACGTGAGTACTATTTGAGTACTACGTGAGTACGTGATGATATTCTTTTGAGTACTACGTGTGTACATGATGATACTCATTTGCGTATTACCGTATTACATGACTACGTAATGATACTTATTCAAGTATCTAGCTATTCCTTGTACATTGAGGATGTGGCTCAGTGAAAGTGTAAAAATGTAAGATAACAACACATTTTATTAAGAAAAATATTTTCTCTATTCTTCCTCACATCATAACAATTGAGAAAAATATTTCCTTGATTCTTCCTCACATCAAAACAATCTCACCTCCACTATTTGCCTTTGAAAACATACCTGTATTTCTGTTACAGATTTACCACGTTTCTCAAGAAAACCAAACTGTGACACCGATCTACTGATTAAATCTGCGGTTAACCGATCAGATTCTCCGCTGAAACTAGTGACATGATCTCAAAACCGAAAAGACAGCAAAAATGTGAAGACTTAAAAGTTTATGGTTTTCTCTTCAATGGTTCCTCAGGCAACTCATGGATCATCCTAATTCCATGAATTGAAGATTGCAGGCAATGAATAAATTTTGGATTCAATTAGTGTACTCAGTGAATAATATGAATAATATTTTGTATATTGTTCCATGTTAAAGTAAGTCTACTTACAGTAAGTGGATATTCATGTGATTTTAGTTTTATGACTGTTCTCATTGTGACACTTCGAGCTCCTTCTGCAATTCTTGTAAAGTTGCAATATTATGTATTTTTTATCCTTTCATCAATGATTGTACGGTGAAATCTCTATCTATTGATGGTGTCATATTTTGGAATTAGTATCTTTACCAACGTGATTTCGATGAATTTCATTCACCCTTCAATAACATTTCGCATCGTTATTTGTCTTCATACTATTCCGAATCCTATGTAATTTGTATGAATTTCAAAACTGAACGATTCCAAGGATGCTATCTGAACAATTTCTACAAATAATAAATGAGTGAGAGAGACATTTTACTGTTTATACATTACCTATTTACTGGTAGTTTTATCCTCTGACTCCTGATCTGAGAATACTTGTTTTAATAAACAAATCATGACCCAAGACTATTTCAAATGTATATTAAGGAATGTGTAAAGTTATATTTTCAATAATCATCAAAATAATACTGTGTAATCATTATAATGTCTAGTCTTAGATTTAGATTAATCTTAAGTAATCGTACGAGAGGAATAATGATTGTGATCTATTTTCGAGATACTTTCCCCAGTGTGAATGATTGATCAGCAATAATATTATAGGAATAATGTTCGACTTTTTTCAATCTGAATAGTGGAGATCTGTGAAGGATTCCATGAGTATTGCAAATTTCTATCACTTAAATTCAAGTCAGATAATTGATCTTTGTTCAATTCCTATCCTCTGTATATACAACCTTTATTCAGTGAGAATATTGAAACTTTTAATAAGTTCATCCATGTTCAGAACATGTTTGGAACTCTGATATGTGTCGAAACCTTCTGGATTTTATAGAGCTGTTCAGAATACACAGGAAAGTAATGAAATTCATTAATTTGTTAGAATTCTTAGGCTATGAATGAGGAGGTTGGAGCGAAAAAGTTTATGAAATTTTCCTTCTCCTGATGATTTTCATGATATTCAAATCATCTAGAGATTGACTGATGAACTTTCAGAGCTTATAACAAGTGTTGAATGAATGTGTATGGTTACAGAAGCATCACATTGAATATAAGTTGATAGAAATACACGTAATTACTATTATCTCAATGAATATTTTCCCCGGCATGATACTATTGTACGCGAAGCATAATCATAATACTTGCGGAGAGAGAATTGTATCAATAAATTGAACATTTGTTACATTTTTGTACAGTGAGTTTTCTAATGTTTTCTCATTGAAACCTTCCTTCCCAATCCTTAAACATAAATATTTCAATATTTTACATTTCCAGTTCAAAAAGTTTATCGCTGGTTTAAACGTTCATCACAGCTTGTGCCACTGAAATACTCCCACTATTGAATCATTTATATTTATTTATTTATTATTTTCACAAGAGAAGACTGAAGATACTCCTTGTATTTATATCTCTCTCTAATTTAGATTACATTTTTTAAGTTCGAAATAGGGTTATGATTACTTTTTCTCTGAAATTTAAATCAAATAAAACTTATTCTCCATCGGCAAAAATACGCAGTGGAGATGCATGTGATTGAGGAAAAAAATGTTACACAAGAATAATTTGGCGATACTTGAATACTATATAATCTATATGAATTGAAATTGAAGACTTAGTTTAACATTTATTCAACTGAATGTTGGATCTTTGCTAATATTTTAGCAAATACTTCCATTAGTATTCCCGTAAATACATAAAAAGTTATCATAAAAGAATGGTGCGGTTTCGAACATTGTTTAAAGAAAAACCAAATTACTTACAGTTAATGTTTTTTATTCACCTAATTTGTCGTCTGAAACAGTTTTTTTACATGATTAATAACTTTCAATAAGTTCGCCCTTAGTCGCTCGACAAATGTCCAAACGATAATAAATTTCTCTCTTAACATTTGATAACATTTCTTCGATTATGGTTGTCATTGGTTCCTTAATCCTGTTTTAAAGTGGTTCAGTTCGTGATTTCTTGTGAATAAACAATGCTTTTGATGTAAATTTACAATAAAAAAATCTACCTGAACCACTTAAAAACAGGATTAATGAAGCAATGACAACCATAACCAATAAAATGTTAGCGAATTTTTGGAGAGAAATTGATTATCGTTTGGATATTTTGTCGAACGATTAAAGGCGCACATATTTAAATTTATCAATTATGTAAAAAACTGCCTGAGACGACAAATTAGATGAATAAACAACATCAACTGTAAGTAATTTGGTTTTTCTTTAAACCATGTTCGAAACCGCACCATTCTTTTATGATAGCTCTGTATATAATTCCATTGTTGAGGTTGTCATTTCACTATTATCATTCTGAAGGGAAATGTAATGTTTCCCAAAAAAATGCTGTAATTTAATGAATGAATTATAATAAATAAGCATGAGCCTCAAGCAGCGAAATATAAAGTGTGGATGATGCGCTACGATTGGCCATTAGCTGTTGACCAATGGAGGTTAAGATCGACTTGCATTGGCTTGCTTGCGTGTCTAGTCTACACGACAACAGTGACCCAAATATGGGCATGAGAACGGTTGAACAGCAACAAATATCGAAATACTCAGTAACTAACAAAACCAAATAGGAAATATCAGTGAAAATGGAAGAATAGACAATATTCATTAAAACTAGTAAACAGAAAAATACAAAAAGCACAAAGGTAGAAAATGCATAAATGAAGATAAGGTCGAATTTAAAAGTATGATTCAAATGAGATAGAATTAATAACCCAACTATTTTGTAGTTAATATTGTTGATTTTTCTCTTTCATATTCTCTGGTTTTAAACCTGTAACTGTCTTGCTGTAAATGTTGATAATAGAAGCATTGCTTGAAGTTTCATTCAGGAGAAATACTACAGTATTATATCAAAAACCACATCACTCACAATACCAAAATGTATATTGTTCTCAGGCTTGTTGGTCACTCTTTATTCCTATTCTTATCACAGTTTAACGATTCTCACGTCTATACTTGGAGAACTGATGGCGTCTTGTCTCGGCCAATGAGAGAGCTTAACTTTCATTGGTCAACAACCAACAGCCAATTGCACGGCTCCATCTATGCTTTTAAAATATACTCACCGCTCAATGTGGAAGCTTCCAGGTTTACTGGAGATTTATGATGATGTAGCAACAAAAACTAGTACCTTTAAATAGTTTCAAGTCAGTGATTTTGACTATAGCCGATATCAACTTGAATACAGTGATTCTACTAATTAACCCAAAAATGAAGTATGAGTGACGTTGTCAACTAATTATAGTCCGTACTTGTTTGAAATGCAAAACCCTGATATCTATGAACAAGAATAGATGATTGAATATCTCCACAACCGTCCCAAAAATGAAGTATGAGTGACATTGTCAGCCAATTATAGTCTGCACTTGTTTGAAATGCAAACCCCTGATATCTATGAACAAAAATATATGATTGAATACCTTCACAACCGGGCAATGTAGGTTCAAAAATGGTGACTAATCCAGAAAATGCAATGATAACACACTGATGCACTCAAATGCTTGACATAAACGCATAGTTACGCTGCATGTTACACATTCAGAGCTTCCCAAAGAACATGGCATGCCAACCAACCGGTGCGTAATAGAAGATACGTACAACGCTAAAACGCTCACGGCATAACACATGAATTCCATTTTGATGCTTGTTTGGCGCGCGGAACAAGGCACAAGTAGCGAAGGAGGAAATTGGCAAACCTAACTTCGCTCCTGCCTTCTGAATCATCGCTCTAAATATGCCAACCTATGAGACTATTTATAACATCATGATAGGAACTGGTATCGCAAAATGTTGTATGCTGGATTGCATCAATGTCAATCTCGGATCAGCATTATGCTAAAAAGGCATGATGAAAATTTGAAGAGTTGCTGGGCAGTGCTACCAATGTTGGTGTATCAACCAACACGATTGATATTAATTAACCATGAGTAGTGATATTATGTTACTTATTGCTAAGAGGGAATATATTATTCTCAAATAACCTGACCAAATTGAATACGTATATAATTAAACTTTCAGATAAGTATCACTAATTGTAGTTCAGTTTAAGGAATAGGAGGATACAGATGGAGATTACTGAGCTATCACAATTATTCAAATGCTAATGATTTAATAATTTTTGTTAAACGAAAATCCAAATTAAATGCTGTAATTTACCCCGAAGACTTCTGCAACTGAAAAAATTGACAACAGGGTAAACAGGTAGATGGAAATTCGATGATTGCTACTATTCTAAAATTATTTGCCGGGCTGACATAGTTATTTGTGCAGCTAGTGCGCAAAGTGACAGTTCGCTGCACCGAAGTTTACGCCCGAGCCGTAGGCGAGGGCGGAATGGTTTCTTGAGTGCAGCAGAGGAACTTTGCGCACGTATTTCACATTAAATTTTTCCTACAGTTACCATGTATGTAAAAAGTATGTACAGTTTGTAACATATTAAATCTGGGTAGACAAAAAGCCCTAACAGAAACAGTAATAGGTCTGAAATAAAGTAACTGGCTAATATCGCCAAATAGATAATAACTAAGATTAGATAGCATCAGCTTATTCTGGCTAAATGGTACAAGAACCTAAAAAGGATTTGAAGGAAGTTTATTGCTCATAAATAGATTATTATATAAAATATTTGAAGATTGAGGTTATGTACATGTATTCACGGATCGGTGACCTAGAGATCGATCAAACCGAGGAACGTAGAATCTGACCAAAACCCCTTGGCAGAGCTTTATTGCAATCAGATGGTGTGCAATATGAAAAAACACCCGTCCACGTGGCTAATTATTAGGTAGCATGGAATTAATATTAATGTATAGAATATTAACTAGCATGCAAAGAGCATAAATAAAAAACCAAATAAAAATAATTTAATGTATTCAGGAAATAAGAGTTACCAGGCGCATGAATACCGAATAAAATTTGCATGCACCAATAGTAAAACGGCAGTTAATAGGCGGCAACTGTAGGCCAGTTCAAAAATATTTCTATATATTTATATAAATGTACTAGATTTTGTGTTAAAATTTGTGTAATCTATGTTATCGATATGGCTCGAATGCAAAGAAATTATTAATCATATAATCTAAGCAATATTTTGGTATTTTTTGTAAGATCTATTTGAACCTAAATGGCGGAGGACTAAGATATTTAAATTTTATGCTAATTTGAAAGTCGGAAAGAGGATCTGTAAAACTTGAGAAGGAAGAACCAGCACTCGCCAGCCAGATGCCACCATAAGAGGACCCCAAATATTTTAGAGCGTATTACCTTACTAATGATTTTGTAAAAGTTAAAGTTAAAGTAAATTATTAAATTTCTTAAAAGACTTCGTGATGCTATTGTGAAGCAGAAGTCATTTTTCATTTTTAATTAAATTTATAACCCCTTGGAGGAGATGATTCCGGCTACCATATTCCCGGACCACATGGAGTTGGATCGACATCGGCGGCTTACAAGAAGATTTTCGACACGTGAGTGATTAAATTTGAATTAGTGATGGGCGCCCTAGTGCTTCGAATTAATCTGATGATCAAAGCTAGCTCGCCGAAAGGGTTTTATTATAAATTGAGAAATTAATAAGAGTAATACTTGCGCAAGTAAAATTAGTATTAAAGGTATTTATTTGAAAGCAAAATATAGATCAATATTTTAGAAATTCTATTAAATCAAAGAAGTACGAAATCTAGGCTATTAAAACATATGCATATAATATTTAATTTTTGCAATACAATTTGCGATAATTTATTATAGTTCTAATTCACTAGATGAATGGCTCTACCTATTCCGTCAGGTGCCGAATCTTGCACCCTGAGATAAAAATATATATTCGATACAAATAAATCTACTAAATACTAGAGATTTTAATATATATATATATATATATATATATTTGGATTATTAGTGGCTAATTTATCAAGCTGATCTTAGAGCACACATTTTTAATTGAATTGTCCAAGTCGACAAGTATTAGCAAGCGCATATCGCAGCTACATGCAACAGAATGCATATGATTTTAAGATAAAGGCACATGGTAATGATTCGTGCCATAAATCTAGAATATAAAGTTTAGCCTGTGATATTTTTATTGATTTCAATTATTGTTCTATTTTTATATTATATTTTTTTTATCGCTCTATATATATTTTTTGCCTCGACTGATCTTTGCATTATTTATGTAATATATGTATGAAACTTTCATGGTGTGCAATTTATTTTTTATTCCTCAACTCTATAGTATAAGTATCATTTATATATATATATATTTATTATTTATTGAATTACAAGAGTTATTGGAGAAGCCCATATCTAGGCCTATCAAGATTTTTTAAGACTGAATACTATTAGAAAACCACGACCTAATTATATCAAATCTCATGCTTTACCGACTGATGCCAAGCAGGAGGCTAATCGTTATTTAAATATAAATAATAACGTGACACAAAGACATGTCGTACCAACGTGGGACTGATGATGAGAGCCAAGCTCATTGAATAATTATTTGAAATTAAGTCAATAACCATATTGAAAATTATAGATAACTTATACGAGTTGTGAGGAAAACTGGCGAAGGGAAATTTGTATTACTTTTTGGGGAAACAAGAGCTTTAAATAGAGAGAAATTATATGTTTTAAAGAAAATTTTATATTATTAGTACTGTGAAAAATTACATGTTTATAAAGAGAGATTATATTTTATAAGCCTAAACTGCTATTACTTTCTAGTCAAAAATATATTAGGTGTTTAAGCCGTTGGAAAATAAGTCGCAGCCTGTAAACTAGCCAAGAATAAATCAACAAAACATTGGGGGCGCTAGAGCATTGTAAAAAACTTAAGTATAAATACCTTGTTGTAAGAGTATCCAAACACTTTACACATCACTGTTCACTGTAAGTCCCGGTTTGTGTCTCTTTTTTAAGCATCTTCGCTTATCATTTTTGTCACTGTTTAATTAGCATTTATCATATTTGACATAATGAATCACACTCCCGCAAACTCTGAAGTTTCATATATGTACGGCGGTTGCACAGATCCCACTTTGTCGACTCCAAGCACATCAAACCCCACCACGGTAGATGCCAATACGCCACGAGAAAGGGAACCAGGAAGCGTCGGGTCGATAGTCTTCGATCCACCAGGTCTGCAACCTCTATCATCCACTCGAATCGACGCCGCTGACACACCATTGAATCAACGGATAGTAGAGATCAACTTTGAAGGGGGCGAGGAGCAGCCTGCCGAACCCGCATCTCCAGAGGCCGAGTCACATCTGAGCAAACAAAGTCTATTTTCAGTCACAGAGCTAGATCCTTTTCAAAAGGTAATGATGGAACAAACTAGCAGTATGTTCAATATTATGCTACAAAACACAATGGACAAAATGATGCAGGAGATTAAAAAAGAGAATGTGGAAATGAAAGAGGCAAATAAGCAAACAATGGAACAGGGCATGAAAGAGACAGCGGGCGCTATAAAATCAGTAGAACGACGGTTGGATACTATTGAGGCTAAAGTAGAGAATCATAGGGAAGAATTAAAAGCAATGATAAATCTACAGAAAGAAAGTCAGGATAAAGTTACGGCAGGATTATCGGAAAGGTTGGATACGGTTACATGTGAGCTCAACGAAAGGATAGATAACCTAACCATACAAATCACTACACCCATTCAGGATATAACCAATAACATTAAGGCCGATTGCCACCAAGAAATCCACAAACAAATTACCGTTGCCAATCAAACATTAACAACTACAGTTGACAAAAATATTAACAGTATTAAAGAAATACAAAATAAACAGATTAATATGTCCACAAAAATGAACCAACTGCAAGGTAGCATCAATCAAAATACTGAAACCTGTAAAGCTTTAAACGGAACTCTACTAATTCAAAAATCCACTCTGACTCAATTAAATCAAGAAGTAAACGCAAATAAAATTACACATAATAGTCAATGGCAGATAACACAGGAAAAAATAACAGCATTAGAAAATCATATTCAACAACGACCTCAAGGGATTCAAACAGACAACCTCAACGTACATAGTATATTACAAGGACTAGGAAAATTTGATAATACTGATCGCCATTTGCAACCTCAACCATTCATTGATCAGATAAAATTAGTACAAACTCTTGCACCTACCTCTTGGAATTTTTGGCGTCTTCGTTTGACTAATTTATTGATTGGCGAACCCCTGATGTTCTTTCGGAGTAGAGCCCATGAATTTACATCATTGGATGAGTTTGTAGCTGTCTTCCTGGAACAGTATTGGAGCAGAAGTAAACAGTTGGACGTGCTAGCGGACATCATATCATGCGATTTCAACCCTAACTTAGACGGTGCATGTACCACTTTCGTCACTGCCCTACAGTTTAAAAATTCTCAATTGAGCGAGCCCATTAATGAATCGGCATTAGCAAGTATTATTTTAAAGAAGCTACCGTATCAAGTTAGAATGGCACTCGCCACACAACCCATTACTGATTGTAAGCAGCTGATAAATCAACAAAAAACCCGGAACCCAGCACCCAACGACCCGCCACCAGATATACAGAAAACTACACCTAAACAATTATGTCTATATGATACCCCCGATATAACAAGCACAAGCCCAAATGAAACAAACAAAGAAAATCAAGATATTTCAACATCATACACCACCTTTAGAAATGATTTACCGAAAATAGTATTAGAAGAACCGAAGCCAATACAAGATATACCACCACCAAAAACCACCCGCAAGCAACAACCTCTATTAAGTATCCTGTTCCCCACCGAAGAGCAACCCGCCGAAGAGTCACTAATAAATAATATAAAAAGTTACCAGGAGGAGACCACCACTATACTACCTGTTTTGACCGCCACCATACTACCTGTTTCGACCACCACCATGCATCCGCACACAGAGCCTACACCCGCGCATCATATCACCACACGGCAAACCAAGGACCCCATGGAAGAACGAGAGGACGGCATCCAGGACAAGAGGAGCGACCACCGCAAGGCCCGGAGACGGAGGCGCCCGAGGACACCCGACCGGCATCAGGACGAGGAGGACGGACTAGCGGACACAAGAAGCATGCATCGCAAGGCCCGGAGAAAGAAGCGGAAGAAACGGAGGAACCACGCGCGCGCATACCGGCCGCATGCACGATTTAAACGCCCGAGGAGGATACCGGACCGGGACCAGGTTGGAGAACAGACCACCGACGTCATGCATCCGCGGCACATACGTTTTAAAGGCTATGATCAGCGATGTGACCGGAAAAATAGGCCAAAGGAGTATGACAGAAACGGAACTGATAGGAATAACATTATGGATTCATGCCGGGAAAATAATGGAGTGGACTACTTATTGAGACTGATGAAGGATAAACGGTGTCTAGGAAGAGTGAAAGAATTAAAAAATAATATTAAGAAAGTGAAAGTACCTGGATATTATGCTATTGAAAAGATGATAAATGTTTGGATTTGGTGTTTAATATTTGTTATGATGGCTGTGATATTAATAAAAGACTGTGTTGTAGATATGATGGAAATATTGTATTGTTATTATTAAAAGAATCTAGTATTGATGAGTGGAAAGTTAATATTATAAAAATGTTTATTGTTGTGAGCCTACTAATTTATAATGAACCGAGATCGAGAATTTTAAACGAAAATGAAAGGAAGGATGAGTTAAGAGTGCAGGATATTTGGAAAAAGAATGGATTAAAAGAAATTACCATTAAGGAAGCTAGGATTTGTTTAGAAAAGTATACCAGATACAAGGGCTTTAAATTCATGAAGATAAATTATCAATTAGGACAGCCTCACCAACAGATAGCAGATAACCTAGCCAGCCTACAACATCTACAAACAGAATGCAAGAAGATGCAAGTAAACCACGGGATTTTTACATGCAATATCGTCAAATTTGAAATAATATGATAAGAAATCAAGGAAAACATTATTATCAAACCGATTACTAACCTTCCTTAATAAATTTAATATTGGTATAGGACCTCGTGGCAACAATCCAGTGTTTTAATTCCTTCCAGCCGTTAGAAGCCTGCAATAAGAAAAAGAACAATTTTTAAATATGTAATTAAATTATATACATCAGATAAAAAAGGACACAAGCGGGGATAATAAAATTAAAATTTGTTAATTACCTTTTTAAGAGAAAAAATTGAGCAGTTAGGTTAGTTATGAAAGTCGACAGCAAATTCTGATGTAACATGTAGCAGTATGAAATGTAGAACAGCGACCAGCTGAGCAAAGCCACCTAAATCAAATATGTGACGTCTGTTGAACATATGTTTATAAAAAGAAGTACTGTACCCAAAAAGTTATTTATTATTGTTATTTATTATATTTATTAATGTCGGTATATTTATTTATATGTTTTATATTTATTACTTTTAATTATGCCACGTTTGTTACCTGAAAAGACTTAAAGTGAATACAAGCTACCAAAAAACCAAAGAGCCATTAGCAAAAGAAAAGTATTGTACCTGATGTATAGAAAATTATTTATATTAAGACCTAAGGAATACTATAAGATATAAGCCCAGAAGTTTTGTGAATCGAAATTATTGTCTAAAAGGAATCATTTGTGAGAATTATGAAATGTGTGTAGTTAGGTTGGCGGCCCTGCAAGCGGCGAATTTAAAAATTACTATATGTTAAGTGTTGTCAGGAGGAGTACGTTTAGAAGTTTATATTTATGATATTTTATGTGTGTTGAGGAGGAGAATTTGTTATTGTATTTGATAAAGGTATAAAGGAGATGCAGCAAATATGTCTGCGAACTGTGATAGAAGTATGAGAGTATAATTTATAAATAAAGTATAGTGTATATCGATGTATTGAAGGGTGGGTTTTCATTAAAAACATTGTGATTCTCAAATATTTTGAATTCAAACCCAGGGGCGCGTGTAACATATTAAATCTGGGTAGACAAAAAGCCCTAACAGAAACAGTAATAGGTCTGAAATAAAGTAACTGGCTAATATCGCCAAATAGATAATAACTAAGATTAGATAGCATCAGCTTATTCTGGCTAAATGGTACAAGAACCTAAAAAGTTATTTATTATTGTTATTTATTATATTTATTAATGTCGGTATATTTATTTATATGTTTTATATTTATTACTTTTAATTATGCCACGTTTGTTACCTGAAAAGACTTAAAGTGAATACCAGCTACCAAAACCAAAGAGCCATTAGCAAAAGAAAAGTATTGTACCTGATGTATAGAAAATTATTTATATTAAGACCTAAGAAATACTATAAGATATAAGCCCAGAAGTTTTGTGAATCGAAATTATTGTCTAAAAGGAATCATTTGTGAGAATTATGAAATGTGTGTAGTTAGGTTGGCGGCCCTGCAAGCGGCGAATTTAAAAATTACTATATGTTAAGTGTTGTCAGGAGGAGTACGTTTAGAAGTTTATATTTATGATATTTTATGTGTGTTGAGGAGGAGAATTTGTTATTGTATTTGATAAAGGTATAAAGGAGATGCAGCAAATATGTCTGCGAACTGTGATAGAAGTATGAGAGTATAATTTATAAATAAAGTATAGTGTATATCGATGTATTGAAGGGTGGGTTTTCATTAAAAACATTGTGATTCTCAAATATTTTGAATTCAAACCCAGGGGCGCGTGTAACATATTAAATCTGGGTAGATAAAAAGCCCTAACAGAAACAGTAATAGGTCTGAAATAAAGTAACTGGCTAATATCGCCAAATAGATAATAACTAAGATTAGATAGCATCAGCTTGTTCTGGCTAAATGGTACAAGAACCTAAAAAGGATTTGAAGGAAGTTTATTGCTCATAAATAGATTATTATATAAAATATTTGAAGATTGAGGTTATGTACATGTATTCACGGATCGGTGACCTAGAGATCGATCAAACCGAGGAACGTAGAATCTGACCAAAACCCCTTGGCAGAGCTTTATTGCAATCAGATGGTGTGCAATATGAAAAAACACCCGTCCACGTGGCTAATTATTAGGTAGCATGGAATTAATATTAATGTATAGAATATTAACTAGCATGCAAAGAGCATAAATAAAAAACCAAATAAAAATAATTTAATGTATTCAGGAAATAAGAGTTACCAGGCGCATGAATACCGAATAAAATTTGCATGCACCAATAGTAAAACGGCAGTTAATAGGCGGCAACTGTAGGCCAGTTCAAAAATATTTCTATATATTTATATAAATGTACTAGATTTTGTGTTAAAATTTGTGTAATCTATGTTATCGATATGGCTCGAATGCAAAGAAATTATTAATCATATAATCTAAGCAATATTTTGGTATTTTTTGTAAGATCTATTTGAACCTAAATGGCGGAGGACTAAGATATTTAAATTTTATGCTAATTTGAAAGTCGGAAAGAGGATCTGTAAAACTTGAGAAGGAAGAACCAGCACTCGCCAGCCAAATGCCACCATAAGAGGACCCCAAATATTTTAGAGCGAAGTACCTTACTAATGATTTTGTAAAAGTTAAAGTTAAAGTAAATTATTAAATTTCTTAAAAGACTTCGTGATGCTATTGTGAAGCAGAAGTCATTTTCATTTTTAATTAAATTTATAACCCCTTGGAGGAGACGATTCCGGCTACCATATTCCCGGACCACATGGAGTTGGATCGACATCGGCGGCTTACAAGAAGATTTTCGACACGTGAGTGATTAAATTTGAATTAGTGATGGGCGCCCTAGTGCTTCGAATTAATCTGATGATCAAAGCTAGCTCGCCGAAAGGGTTTTATTATAAATTGAGAAATTAATAAGAGTAATACTTGCGCAAGTAAAATTAGTATTAAAGGTATTTATTTGAAAGCAAAATATAGATCAATATTTTAGAAATTCTATTAAATCAAAGAAGTACGAAATCTAGGCTATTAAAACATATGCATGAGGCCTCTGATATAGATCCATTCCACATCTTTCTACCACAAACTGGACTCCATATTTTCCACACTATTCTATTATGATTCTAAGAAGGAGGCCTCTGATATAGCAAGATCCATTCCACATCTTTTTCACCACAAACTGGACTCTGTTAATATTAGATATATGCTATGAAAAACAATCAAAAATAAGAATTTATGAGTTTCAACAAGTAAATGTACTCCATTGAAATGATCGCCGACTTTATTGGAAAAAGAGATGATCATTATAATAGTGAGAGAGACTAGTATAATTTCAATTATCATTGATATAAAAATATAACCCACATGGAACTAGCTCACATGAATGAATTTCAGTCTATCAACACCATTATTTCGATAAGAAACTACCAAGCTATTCTAATCAATATAATTTCAGAGATCTTCCTGTAATATGATTCAAATTTCAATATCAATAATTTGAAGCATCAAATCCTATTATATTGAGCGAACAATTTCTGTATTAATATATCTGGTTATTTATGTTTAACGGATCTCGAAAACGACTCTAACGATTTTCACGGAATTTGGAACATAGTAGGTTTATGACATAAAGATTCGATTGCACTAGGTCTCATCCTTAGGAAAACTCGCTGAACGACATTAAAAGGATAATTCATCCTTGGCTGAAACAGCTGTGGATAGTAAAAAAGTGAGTGAGCGAGTGAGTATGTGAAAAATCAAAATATCACAATCCCGAAATTCATAAGATAACATAAATAGCCAGCTGTGAAATATGAACACGATCATTTTAGAGAATTGTGTTCTGTTTATCAATAAATAAGAAGATCGGTGCCCCGATATTATCAATAAGGTGAGTATGGATCGCCAAGAGAGAGATCTTGACATGAATAGAAATACAAGAAATGCCATTCTGAATTGAACGTTTATAATTCGATTCACCCATGAATATTAATTTTTTTACAACATTCTTTTCTTAAATTTTACTTCAGTCATCAAACTAAAGAATGAAAAAGATAATCCAAATGCCTCATCACTTTGCAATAATAGAACTGAAAATTACCAGAATAACAATAGTCCAAAACTATTAGAGCGTCTCAGTCCTGAGAATTATTAAAGAAAAGGATCTAAGATCGTTTAAACTAACTCAATATTCACTTCACCACATACCCTCTAATTTCCATTCCCGTGGATTTACACAGCATCTGGCCACATTCTTGTGACAAGAACAATCCCACATACATAATACAACATTCTATACAGACCAATCAAACTAATTCAATTCATGCCTACTAATTTTCATTCCAAGTTAGTTCCTGCTTTGAACAGTGGTAGGCTCTCTGAACTGGATAACTTTTTCAGACAGCATGAGACCAATTAAAAAGATGATCCCAGCTGTATAACAAGCCGACTGTTCAACAACAGAGAGACTGACTGTATCTCAGATATCGGTGAGATATCAATATCATTATCATTATCATTCTTGTTTTCCGATCGAGAGCTTACCTATAGTATCTGCAGTTCAACAACAGAGACCGATAATGGTGAGATATCATTATCATACTTGTTTCCGATCGGGAGCTTACAATAAGTGAGTGAGTTTTTTAGTCGAGTTTTATTTTGAGGCAACGAGTGTAGAATGCAGCAAGGGTAGGTAAGCAGTCGCCGACAAAGGAGTTTGTTTCCCATACAATACGGTAGCAGCATAGAATAAAACAAACTCAGTTTTATCTGGAAGCAGGTTACAATCATAATGATTACTCTGGTTGTCACCAAGGATTACCAGGGCTCACAACATGGTATAATGTTGCAGCCCAAGCCGCAACTAGATCATGTGTGACTGCTGGCTTGACCAACATGATGCATTTCTTTTGCGTGCTTTCCGAACCGACATCATAAATCACCACGACATCATGCCAGAGCTCGTTGCTGCTTGGAGACAGAAATTGCAACCGTCCGGTAAATTATTGCCTCAAAATCATCAGCATCATCATCGTCAACGTCATCATGATCATCATCATCATCATCAACAAAATCATTAACATCATTGGACACTCACTGTGTTCTACTACCCCGATGAAACTACTAAAGTGGTATTTGTTTTTATCGCTGATCCTTTTATTCCTCTTCAACTCAATTCCTATATATTTTGTACGGTTTGCCGCAATTTACTGGAATTAATGAAAAAGTAGAGATAATAAATGAGGTAGGTACTGTTTACCTGCATTGCATAGTAATTGATTGCTATCCGAGTGTTGTTTGAGCGATTGGACTTGAAAATGATTTTTTTGTAGGAATTAGTTGTCATCATGAGAAGAGATCAATCTCGATCAATATGGGAATCAGTGGGAGGGCTTTGATCGATTGGATTTCAGGAATTGATTATTGACTTATGTTGCAGTAGATCATCGTAATTCATTAACTCAACTAATTAGCAATTAACGTCAAATGAATCACGTTCTTTCCGATTGGTGTTGGTTGTTTCATATTGATCACACGATATAGCAAAAATATAATTGATTATATAATATTTCATTATCTTTATCTATATATATATATATAAAAGCGAAATGGCTCACTCACTGACTGACTGACTCTCTCACTCACTCACTCACTCACTCACTCACTCACTCACTCGCTAAACTAAAAATCTACCGGACCAAAACGTTCAAATTTGGTAGGTATGTTCAGTTGGCCCTTTTAGAGGCGCACTAAGAAATCTTTTGGCGATATTTTAACTCTAAGGGTGGTTTTTAAGGGTTTAAAGTTCATCTTTTAGCATGTAAATTCTTCTTATTCGAATATCTTGAATTATAATTGAAATGTCCATACCATAATTATGTTGATATAGAACTATAATCTAGAGAGAGCACCTCTTTGAGACAGTTGTTCTGGTAACTAAATTAAAAATTTTGTTAGGTTGGCATTGAGTTGAGTTGACTTTAATAGGTTTGCACCAAGTTGAAGATTGAAATGCATTTATCCAGGACATCCTAAATACCAATTTATCCAGTAAATAGGTATTTAGAAGGTCCTGATTTATCGCGGAAAAATTTATTGGGTACTGCTACTCCAATCAGAGCTATTCCTGGGAATATTATATTACTAGCCGTCAGGCTCGCTTCGCACCCCATATCCGTTTTGCCAGACGTTTAGTCTGGACCCCCGACTGGATCGTCCTAACATATGATAAAAATATGACATAACATTTCAAATTTGGTAGGTGTGTTCAGTTGGCCCTTTAGAGGCGCAATAAGAACGGATTTGGAAAAATTTCCAAAGACACGCCCAAAATCTGCGTTTTTTAGCGTTATCTCAGCTTCTTCGAGAAAAAATAAACAGAAAATTTTCAAATTTACTACAAAAGCTCAGCTGGGGTGCAATAATGTTGTGTTAGAAGGAATTTGAAATAACGCCAAAGATACGCCCAAAATTAGCGTTTTCTCAGCTTTTCTGCGTTTCCTCACCTGTTTCAATAATTGATGGAGATATTATATTAAAAAAAAATCAGTACACAGGTTTAGCTGAGGTGGAAGAATTTTGTTCGCCAAAGATACGCCGATATAGTAACAGGTGTTTTTCGAGATCAAATTGACATAAAGCGTTCAAATTCGGTACAGAGGTTCCGCTGAGGTCTACATGCAGGCGAGCGAAGCGATCCCGCTGATCTCATTTTTGGACAATCCAGTCGGGGGTCCAGAAATCGGTGCTGAGGTCTACATGCAGGCGAGCGAAGCGAGCCCGCTGATCTCATTTTTGGACGATCCAGTCGGGGGTCCGGTCGTGGGCGGAGCCCCCTGACTAGACGGATATGACGAGCGAAGCGAGCCTGACGGCTGAGTCCTACTAAATTAAACAGGTTTTCCTTGTTTTCCATGAGGATGAATATTTACAGTATTTCACTCGTATCCAATATCCATTTTCCCAAACTCTTATTGTGTTCTCAATTATGTATTAATTCCATGAATAAATATTGATTCTTGAATCATCCCGTTATATCTTCTGTGGAATCTAGAAGTTCAGGCATATTAGACAATGAATCATGAGCTGGCATTAATTGACAATTTTTCTCCTTGTATACAAAAGATTATCTGTGTCCAGTAACTGATTTGTGTTTAAAATCATTGAAAAAATACATATATCTATAAGAAGATTGATAAATTGTTGAAAAATTAGAGAAATTCGAAACCCATAAGGGATGATTTTTTTCACAGTATGGCTTATTTTGCAATATTAATCACACACAATATTTGCATATTAATTTTTACCAACCATTCACATTCAAGGGCTCTAACTTCGATCATTTGTCAATAATTCAAATCAAGGTTATCTTGAAAAGAGGAAGAAGCGCTGCTTGAATTTGAATAATATTCACAGCATCTATAATGAATTCCTTGAGTATGACTAAGAATTCCAATATCAGCTGACGCAAAAGTGATGCAAATGGAGTTCAGACAAGCAGCGCTGAAAAATGTAGGCCAATAGATTTACCACACTTCAATTTTCTATCCAATTTGAGTCAATATGTCTACCGACTCTTTCCTATTTTCTCGGTTAGGATGAAATGAGACCGTCAAGAAAAGCAGCCAGCCATGATGAGGGGCACCACAATTGCATCCAAACCATCAGACAAAACCGATTTTAGTTGCAAATATATAGGACTTGGAGATATATAGCCATAGTTGAATATATTATATAGAGCGAACAGGGTCACACGTGACTGTCTGGTATGGCGAGGATCACGTGACTGAAGTTTGTAGGAAACCACAAACCACTACAGCCAGCCTTGCCTTGTCATCTAGTTTCTGAAACAATTACTGCGAAATCCGGTACTCTAGATTCGTATTCAGTTCAGTTGAAGTAGTACGGCTTCTTCTGTCATGAGGAATTTAGTAAAAATTTGCAGATTAACTTTAAAATTTCTTATTGAATTCCTATAGATAACTGCAGGAGAAGTTTTTCGCAATTACTACGGAATTCAGTATCATGGATTTGTATTCAGTTCAGTTTAAGCAATAAGGCCTCTTCAATTAAAATTAGCAGATGAACTATAGAAGCTCTGTCAGATCAACTCTATAGAATTTTTCATCGAATTATAGATAGCTGCAACAGGAGGGCTCAGAGGAATTTTTTCGCAGCCACTACGAAATCCGGTATTCTAGATTTGTATTCAGTTCAGTTGAAACAATAAGGCAGTAGAAATTGGCAGATCAACTATGGAAGTTTTAGATAATTCCCATTGAATATTGATAACCACAATGCAATAATGGTGCTTCAAAAGGTGTTTGACATGAATAAAATTATGGAGGGGAAATAAGAACTTCAATGAGATGATGTGATGGTATTAATGAGGGAAGAGGAAATTGAAACAATGAGGATACATGGTAGGGAGATGAGGATACGTTTTGAGAACTTGAACGTTAACATTCAGGACCTTATTTCTTGACAATTTATAACAATTCCTGGCTCCGGTTTCATAGATAGGTATTTTGTTTCAATTTATAGCATTACTATAGAACAGCCATAACATTCAAAGGATAGATTCAACGAAATAGAGGAAGAGAGACCCAAACCAATACAATTATATCATTCTAATTCCAGTTCTTGTAGTCTAAATTCCACTTTAAGGGCCGTTTGCACAGTCAAAGCTTAGACTCAAAATGAAACACAATATAACAAACTAGACTTGATACGGATTTAATCCAGTTTAAAATAAAATTTAGTTTAAACTGTCACTGTGCGAACGGCCCTTAGAATTCCAAATTCATCAATTCAGAATTAAGAAGTTCAGTAGATTAATAGAATGTTCCATCCCTCTTCCATCCAAAAGAACGTTTATCTCAATAATAAGAGCTATTATGGAAAATTGTGAATAATTGACTTATCACTACTCTAGATTCTCAAAAGAAGTTTGGATTCTTGAGGATCTTAAGAAAATTAGATTCCTAAGGAGATTCTCAGGCTCAAGAAACAATTTCTTATTATAAATAAAATAATAAGAGATTGAGATTCCCTCGTATGAGATTATTATCCCAACTAAAAATTTTTTTTTGTACATTTTATATTATTTGCTAATTATATATTGTTGATTATTGTTGATGACAACAATGAATCAATATTGTCCTCTTCACCACAAGCCACATTAAAACTCCATGCATTACAAGTAGAGATTCCCCTACTCAACGGTATACTCGAGTCGAGTGTCCCATACAAATGTAATTATCCGCTTCGAAATGCAGTAGGCCTTTGAATTGTTGAAGGTATTGAAGCCTTTTTGAGTTCATTTCCTACCACTGGAGAACTGAATAACCCTATTTTCCCAATACATCAAGTGATGTTGATGTATGCTTCTTCAGAGTGAAATGTAGCTGAGTCTATGATGGAATTATGCATGCTGTTCAGATATAGGGTAATTCAGATACAGATATATGTAAGCTTCATGCGTAACTGTAGGTGGAGGTTGGATATCGTGATGTAGAATAGAAGCTGCTTTACAGATATATAACTGCATGCTCAAGTGTAGGTTTGAGTTGCGGTAGTGATGTATGTATAGTAGGTGTAGTCAATCAAAATACAGATATCTAAACTACATGCGCTGCTATAGGTGACGGCTGGATATAGTGATGTAGAGATAGATATAAGTCACGGTTGCAGTAGTGATGGTTGTGTAGTTAAAGTAATGTAGAGTACGGTAGTAGCCAATTCCAACACAAGTATGTAAACTAAATGCAAAACTGTAGATGACGGCTTAGATATGATGATGGAGAAACATAATTATATACAGGGTGTTTCAGAAGTTTCATAAGTAGTGTCGAACATTTTAGGGCAGAGTTTTTAGTTTTTTCAACTTTTCTTAATAACTCACTATTTTCAAGTTATGATAGTTTATTGAATGTAATCATTCTATTATATTCGGTTTTTAATCAAATCAAATTCAAATTTCTTCTTCTTCTGCTAGTGCCTATTCGTTCCGAATATTGGCGATCAGCCTGACTATGGATATCTTATTTACAGCCATCCTGAAAAGTTCTGTTGTAGTTTTGGAGAACCAGGTACGCAGGTTTTTCAGCCATGATATTCTCCTTCTTCCTGGTCCTCTTCTGCCATATATCTTTCCTTGGAGAACGGATTTCAGCAGGCCGTATTTTTCTTCATTACGCATTATATGGCCAAAATATGCAAGCTTCCTGCTCTTGATGATGTTCATCACTTCCAAATCCTTATCCATTCGCTCCAATACAGCTTTGTTGATCACTCTGTCCATCCATGAAATTCTCTACACTCAAATTTCTAGTTTTTTTATTTCTGGACTGAAAAGTGGACTCAAATCAATTCAAGTGGAAGACATAACCCATCATCTTTATTCATTCATAACTCTACCTTCATTGTATTATCATTCATCCCATCATCATCACCTAGGCTTAAAATACTTCTAGGAAGTCGCCTTTGTAAAATAATGAATGAATGAATGATGATAGGAGACTACAAATGTCGTATTTCAAGTGTCCAGAACTCAGCGATAATCCTTATGACTGTAATTTTGTTTTTTTAACTTGAGCATTTTTATCTCAAGAACGAAATAATGTATTTATCTGAAATTTGGCATGAATATTTATGCTGAAAAGACTCAACTTCAAAAAATAAAATAAAAAAATTTTACATATTCAAAATGACGGCCATTTTTAGTTTTTGATTGCCAATTTCACGAAAACCGTTCACTTCACAAAAACTTTACAGGAGATGAAAAAGTTAGCAAATTTTATCAAGAATTTATTGAATAAAATCTTTTATAAAGATTTTATTCGAGGATACCTCATTTATCAAGATTGGTCGGTGAATAACAGAGGAATTGATTTATTCTCGAACAGCATACATGATCTTGAACAAAAACGAAAATCATCTGGAAGATTTTCATCTGGAAAACATTGTTAAATCAGCTGGATGGCCATATCAAGCAATACCGAGTTTCAAAGCTTCATCTTCAATACAATTGAAATTAAAAATGTAATATTGATGTTTAAATTGTGCATTTCGTATGCATACAATACGAAAATAATAAATTTCTCTTTCATTCTTCGTCCAATCCTGATAAATGTTGTTTCTTTGAAATCTTGATAAAATTTGCTAACTTTTTTGTATCTTGTAGATTTTCTTTGAAGTGAACGGGTTTTGTGAAATTAGCAATCAAAAATTCAAACTGGCCGCCATTTTGAAAAATTCTCAAGTTAAAAAAACAAAATGGCAGCTATAAGAGTAACCGCTGAGTTTTGGACACTTCAAATACGACATTTGTAGTCTCCTATCATCCAGGAACAATACCCTAAAATTTTCGACACTACTTCTGAAACACTCTGTATAAGTTACAAGCGAAACTATAGGTGACGGTTAGAGATGGTGATGTACAGAAGTAACCAATTCTACAGATATGTAAGCTCCATGATCAACTATACATGACGGTTGGATATAGTCATGTAGAGATAGATATAGGTGACGGTTGTAGAAGTGATGGTTTTGTACGGAATACACGATAATGATGATAGGAATTCACTCCTCGACTCCGAATAGGAAATTGGATTGATGCGATTGCATGAATGAAAGTGGAAGTGGATGGATCAATTGACAGAAGTAGGTTTTGTCCCCTTCAACGGCGGCCATGTTGGATTGTGGAGGCATGCAGACACTTCATATCGGATTCAGGATGTCGATATTGCTGCTACACATTGATGAAGGGGATATCTATATCCATCTATCATTGGTGAACGCGATATCTATATCTATCATTGATGAACGCGATATCCATATCTATCATTATTGAAGAACGCGATATCTATATCTATCTGGAGGCACTTGATAGCATCGTTTGATTCATTTTCGATCATCGATAAATCACTGTCCGATGTATTGCTGTTAAAATCCGATCGCTGCACAATGATATTCCGCTCTGACAAATTGGTACTTGAGATTGCTGCCGTTATATATGAGGAAGAATGGGAGACTATTGTGGTGCGTGGATCTTGTTCAGATTGTCCGAAATTGAGTTAAGTGATTCTCACATTTATGAGTGAAGGTATGTAGTTGGTAATTCTATTCTAAAATAGAATGAAAGTCAGAGGTTATAGTAGGATTGCATGCAATGTCAGTAAATTGTTGGAGTATGTGTGTTTTCATGAGATACAAAATACATGAACATGATTGTTATATGAGGAAAAATTGGGAATCTATTCTTGTGAGTGGGTCTTGTTCATGTTGTTCAAAATATGATTCATACAATACAAAATACAGTATATTATAATACTGGGAGTAACCTCAGTCTCCAGATGACCCACAGCAGATTAAACCGTCGTCCCTTCTAAAAGTGAGTGTTTCTACTTTTTAAATTCCAAGTTTGAATATTGATGGTAGATAAGAATGGATATACAACATCGAATAAAATGTTTGTAAGAATAATTCTTCACTAAGATTTTGGATTGATTGGGAATTGTCTGGTATTTATTCTCTCATATCCCAAAAGAAGAAGAATGGTTTCTTAGAAACCCATTTATTGATCCTCCGCTGATTAACTTTCTTTAACATGGCATTAGAGTCTAGTATCTCGACATAATATCAAACAATGAAACTTCAGAGTTTCTTGTATAACATTCATGGTTTCTAATCATTTCATAGAATTTAAGTTTCAATCAGAATAAGTTCAGAGACAAAAGCGGAAAGAAGATTTGGTGTATTTTGAGAAGTAGATTTTTATCTCACGTGTAGCCTAAAGTGATATCTAGGAGGAAATTTGTAAAAGAAGTATTTTAATGAAACAATAAAATTATAGAACTTTTGAGAATCCCTCATCACAGTACAGGAGATGATGTCGAAATCATATAAAAGGGAAGTGTGACACTAAAAAGTATATTCTGTATTGAACTGGGAGGATTTCAAGGGTTATCATCCATCCACAAACTGATTCCTAAAAGCTATTGAATCAATTTGATTTCGATTTGATGAGCAGAATTTTAGCAACATATTATCACAATCAGTACCACCCAGAATTATGATAACTATTACACAACACATCCAATTCAGTACAGTGTTTCAAGAGTAATCTTCAATATGTGAGTACCCTCAGTACAAATGAAACTATTTGCGATCGATTCTCTACTCAACTGAAGTTATGATAATGGAGAATGGCATAGCCACCTCTTATACAGGTATTAGAGGTGGCTATGAGAATGGTCATATGGATTCAGCAGTACTTATTACGATGAACCACCTTATTAATTTGAAAATACAGTTTGAAAAGCAGTTCCTATCAACGAATATCTACAAAATACGAAACATTTGTACATAGTTACTAGGCTCAATAATAAGTGATATGAGCTTGAAAGATTGACATAATAAATCCAGCAGTAGGCTATTTGTTTGAATAGGTGTACTGTATTCAAATTGATATTTTCCACCAGCCAATAATCCTATCCACGTCTACAAAGCTGTTTTAATAATCTCGAAATACATTTTGAACTCTTCTATCTACAAAATACGAAACATTTGGAAATAGTTTGTGGGCTCAATAATAAGTGATATGAGCTTGAAAGATTGACATAATAATCTAGCAATAGCATATTCATTTTAATAGGTGTACTGAATTTTAATTGATATTTTCCACCAGCCAATAATCCTATCCACGTCTACAAAGCTGTTTTAATAATCTCGAAATACATTTTGAACTCTTCTATCAACAAATATCTACAAAATACGAAACATTTTGACATTGTTTCAAGCCTCAATAATAAGTTATATGAGCTTGGAAGATTGACATAATAAATCCAGCAGTAGGCTATTCGTTTGAACAGGCGTACTGTATTCAAATTGATATTTTCCACCAGCCAATAATTCTATCCAAGTCTACAAAGCTGTTTTTATCATCTCGAGATATATTAAGAACTCGAATAATCCAGTGCTCCCACATGATATGAAACTACAAACAATTTCAAAATATGTATTGAAGTAATCGAGTCTAGTTCAATGAACGACAGAGGAATGATGCAGGCACTAATAGAGAGAATCGAGCAACCGACCGACCGGCCATTTAGGTTCAAACAATTCGCAGCACTCTGCCGATAATTCCTACAAGGCATATGAAACCACATGATTGCAATGCTTTTAGCCTTAACCGTTAGTAAACGGCCAGAAGCTCTAGCCTAACGCTTTCAAATTTTATCCCTGCCATACCACTCACACTCTCTCTCTCTCTTACACAACCTATCCCTCCTGTAACACCTACTCTCTCTTACACTACCTACCCCCTGACCATCTCTCTCCCACAACCCCTGAAACCATTGGCAGCTATCGTTCAGAGGAGGTGGTGGAGAGGGGTAAGCTTCAATCTACTCAGATTGAAGTGCCATTCAAACACAAATGCCGAAGCCCAGTGGTTTCTATTAACCGGGATTAATTAGTTTAACGCCCCTTAACTGAACGGGTGAAGCTGAGCCGTTCATTCCATTACCATCAACCAGAGCGATTGCTGCCCACACCTCTCTCTCCTCTTATCAGACATCCTTCAGCAATGTAGCCTACCAGAAAGTGTCACTTCGTTTCGTTCGTTCTTTTTCATTCAATAGAGGTCAACATCACAGCTGGATGAACTTCTGCATGTAATAGAACATGAGACTTCTAAGTAGGAAGCAGTATTTGTTATTTGACCAATTCATTCCTGTTTCCAAAAAGAGAGAGAAAGTTTCTCTGTTTAATTGTTGTATTATAACCAAGACTCCAGAAGTGAGGATTCATGAATTTAGAATTTCTTTAAATGTATGAAATAATACAGTGAATCATGAATATAATAGGGATTGAAATAGAATAGATAATAATATGTGATTCGTTGCAGATAGAACTTGTTATCAGTGAATATATATATGAGAGGACATGGATTTCAGCTCAGATTTGAACCAAAACATCATCATAGATATAAGTAATATTATATTACATATTATGTACAGAGAAGAGAATACAACTATGCCTCACTAGCTAAGTTTGTCAATATCAAAGGCGGATAGATGGTGAAAACAGTTTGGAGTGCAAGGTTCGTGAAACAGTGAGAAGCATGGAGGAGAGAGAAGAGGTGTGAGAGAAAAAATTATAGTGAGTCCACTTATATCTACTTATAGGCTTACGGTGTAGACTGATGAATTGAAAAATCGATTCATACGATGACAATAAGTATCAGGTCTAAATGAGTCTCCTGTGACTCATTTTGGAAAAAAATGCAGTATTCACTCTTCCCCTTTTTCTCTATTTCCCTTTTAAATTCATGATGGCAAAGTAACTGAGTGAGGTCTTTAGGGGGCCAAAATTCAACAGGGGTTTCTTCCAAAATCCTGGCTATGCTACTATGAAGAAATTATAGCAAACCGTAATCAAACCTCCATTATCCGTAGTGGCAACCAGGGCCTAATTGTAATTTGTAATTGAAAATATTATCCATGAAGAAGCAATATTATCTTGAATGAATTGCAGTGAGAGCATTCTTACCTATGAAGGCTCTAATAATCTTGATGTGTCCAACCTCTTGCTGATATATTTTTATGAGAAAGAAGATTTTGCACGTTAAGGCTGTGCGAAGGCTGAAAATAAACTTTTCCTACAGATACCTTGAAAAGTGACCATTTCTGCACTGATTGCAGGTTGCAAAGAATCACTTTTCCGCGCTAGTGCGCAAAGTGAGTACTTTGCGTACTCCAGATTTGCAGCATGACAACGCAAAATAGTAAGTAGGTTATATGGAGCACCAGTGCAGCAAAATCAAAATTAAGTTGATAATACTCATAGTGAGGCCCACGTTTTGATGGCTGTGGAGAACAGCGTTGCCTTGCCATTATGTGCCTTGATTATAGTCATTTCAATGCTTACATAACAGAAACCTCCCTCAAGCAGTCACATAAATTTTCAATTGAATTACTAATCATTATAATTCCATTATTATTATTCAATTTTAAATTAAGGTTCTTATTAATAATAAAATTGCACAGAAAATCATTTTATGGATTTCAGGGAATTTTACCATAATTACCTACTTTTCATATTCAATGGTAACTGTAGGAAAAATTTAATGTGAAATACGTGTGCAAAGTTCGTTTGCTGCACTCAAGAAACCATTCCGCCCTCGCCTACGGCTCGGGCGTAAACGTTTCTTTCGGTGCAGCAAACTGTCACTTTGCGCACTAGTTGCACAAATAACTATTCTACTCGTGATATTTTTCCAAGTTTCTCGATTTGTATATCATGAAGCTATTAAAATAAAAAGTTTTCTCAGGAAAACATTTTTTTCGATTATTACTTTTTGAGATATAAGCGACTGAAGTTTGAATTTCTGGGACAGAACACTTCAAATTCGGTACGACATAAACTCGTGAGATTCAGAGGATAGATTCTTCATGGTATTGTTGACCTAGTAAAACAAAAATTCTCTGAAAATAAAATTTTTTGGAAAAGTTATTCAATTTACCAAAAATAACTCAACTGAAAGTTTTTTTTGGTTATTTTTAGTAAATTGAATAACTATCTTAAAAATTGATATTTTCAGTAAATTTTTGTTTTACTAGATCAACAATACAGTACCTAGCATGAAGTATCTATCCTCTAAATCTCATGGATTTATCTCCTACCGTATTTGAAATGTTCTGTCGCAAAAATTTTAACTTTCGGCGCACATATCTCAAAAAGTAATGATCAGAAAAAAAATGTTTTACTGAGAAAACTTTTTCATTTCGATAGCTTGATGATATACAAATCAGAAAAAGTTAGAGAAATATCACGAGTAAAAAGTTTACTTTTACCCTTTGCACAGCCTTGAACAGTAAACAATGGTAAAATGGAGAGCATCAACGTCAGATTTATGAGAAATGCATACACTTGAAATAAAATTCCACTATATATCATGTCATAAGGTCTCCACGACTTTACACCCCACACACCCCTCCCCACCAGCAAAAACCGTCCTGTATCAATAACCATCAATCGATTCAGTTCAGTACGCTTTAATGATCGAAAAATGAGAAGAAATCACTAATGACGAACGATCTGAATTGGAGTAGCGACTCTTTAGCATAATACGGTCGCCGGTTGTTTTGCCTGTTAAGTATATGAGCGTTGGAATATGAATAAGCCAGCAACACATTACATGACTGCGCGCTGAGGAGTCGGTTAATGCATAAGCAATGCAATGGAAGGTTGGTAGATGGTGGTGTCCCATGCAGGCACCAGGCATCCATTCCGTGTGTCACCAACTGGATTCTACAGTCCCAATTCAGTCTGAGTGCTTCTGTCGTTGAGAGCGTTCGTTATTTCAACCAACTAGTTGGTATCAACGAAGTAGTTTCTTCAACGGTTGATCATGAACTGCTTAACTGTTTCCTGAGTTTAGTAAAGAACAGCAGAAATTTCTACTATGTTTTTATTATGTGAGTTGTGGGAGATGTTTATATGGTGTAAGAGCATTGAATCTTTGTTCAATTGTAGTGAAACAAATTCACAAATCAACTGTATTATAAATTTTATTGTTTTGAAACAACATTTCAACTATTTGGAAATAAATTAATGAATTATATACAGGTTTTCTGTACCCAGATGTAAGCAAAATTGTCAGCTATCATTTCAACTATCCACTTCCTATGTTGGAACTCAATAATCATTTCATCAACATTGTGTCTCTAATCATGATATGTTTAACTATGCAGTTGATGGTTAAAGCGTCGGTTATAGCTAATAAACGCTTACGCAGGCTAAGGTACTTCTACGACAGTACACCAGACTTTTTCTATTAAGGATGATGCCTACATGAACTGTTCCTCGTGGGTATTGAAAAGTGCGTTGGTGAATTGATGAGATTATCAAACGTCCATGCGATCGGCGGGATTCGAACCCACAAGCCAGGTGGTGCTAGCAGACCGAAATTTGTAACGCACCGTATCACTAGACAGCCTGGCTTGTTAATTATTCGCAGTATGTAGAAAAAGCAATAAGATTACAAGTTACGAGAGGTAGAATTAATTGAGTACTTTATTTATGTAGATTACAATATATACTGGCTTATACACTTCTACAATAGCTTACAATACAGCAAAGTTTCATATGAATTTACATAACATGAACTAAGAAAATAATAATTGAACTGTGCAATGAAAAAAAATCAATTTGGAATAACTATACAAGATAATTTTGTGATGCATCTACATAAATTGGCGGAGCAATGGACATATTAATGAGAGAATAACAAAGATTAATGTTTGTAGAGATCGTAATATTGTTTGATTATTGCTTGAATTTCAATGGAATGTCTTCTTTCATTTCATGAACGTTTTAAAGTTTCAACTGATTCAATATTAGTTAACGTTTCTCGAATAACCGTTTCGTTCCGTTTTACTCTGACTGTCAACTACTTCTCATCACCATTCCCTTGGTATATATCTGCATTTTGCCTATAAATGAGCCTGACATACTTGCCTGCACACTCGTCCCCGGCTAGGCAATCGAATCAGTATGCTAAGTGTGATACGGCTTGTATTTGTACTTGTACAAGTGGCGAGCGAGCTGCACTGATCTACTCCACGAGTCCAACTGAATTTTGTACATGATCTACTAAAACGTTTAGAGTGTTTCGAGGATATCGCATCGAGCATGGGAACGAGGATGGAAATCAGCAAGACAAGCAAAATATTCACTCAGTGTTATGAGTAAGCCCAAGGTATATTATACTGGAAAGTAATGATACATAGTTCAATAGTGATGAAGTGATACCAGAATAACTAAACATAATTGACCGAAGCGAAGCTGAGGTCCAAGTTTCGACTTGATCGGCTTCTGCCTGTCTGTTTATTTGTTTGTTTGTACCGCAGTTACAGTCGCAGTTGTCCGATTTGGATGAAATTTGGTATGCAAGTTCTTTGAGACGAGGCGCAGAAACGTATGTGTAACGATTTTTGATAAGAACTCCGGTTTTTTGTAATTTAAAAAACCGCACACCAGCCTCTATCCTAAAAGTTACTTTTTCGTAGCGCCGTTATCTTTGAAGATTCATGCTCCCACTTTTTCGCCTTCACTGTCACCAGCCCATGGTGACTGAGAGAGCTGGAGCTTTGTATCTCTCACTGTGGGACCCAGGTTCAAATCTCCTTCCAACCAGATTATTTTTGCAGATGATACTAATTGTTATATACTATTTCAATAATATATCATTATAAAATAAACTATTATGATTGGATAGAATAATTAAATTAAATCATCGTATTATTATCAAATTGATTGGATAAATTATTTTAAAAAAACTCTTTATTGTATTGGAGTCCAATACTGCAGTTATGGAAAAAAATGTATGTCATTCCAGCGATAAAGTCAATGTCGAGTTTTACACTCTCAATACATAAATAACTATTATTGTCTATGTTACAGATAAGTCAACTATTTTAGTTGTGGATTATTTTTATCATCATAAAAATCAAATAATAAATCAACAACTATTTTAGTTGAACTGTAGACAATATTTAAGATCATAAACATTTCTTTAATCTTCAACTTCTTTTATTCATAACTATCAGTTATTTTTGAACTGAATTTTCAGTTCATCAGGTACAATAATTATTGTATTGTATGCATTTTTTGTGCATTTTTTTTGGCGCTCTACAGTGTCAAGTCTTTTGTTCTCCTTTTGGTATGAGATCGGAAACCGATTTGTGAGACGATATTATAAAGTTACGATTTGTGAGATGATAAACCTGCTTGATAAGTTCGGTGTCCCTGCAAACAGTGTCTCTAGCACTTTCAATGGAGAAAATAATAGATGATAATCATGGCTAAATCTTCACAATTTACTGTAATTACTGTACTGGCCCTTCTCATTAGATTTAAAGTTGTATTCATGAGCGAGGTCTACTGTTCTCAGAACTACTAGTTTAATAGTTAGATCATAGATCAGTTATTCTATGACTGACATAATAAAAAGAATGTACTCTTGTTAATGTAAACAATCGAATCAAGAATGCTATTCTCTCCTCCAATAGAATAATAATTTCCAATACCAATATACCAATGTTATTTCCAGTTTCTATTATATAATAATTATATAAATTAAAAAATCAAAATTGGTTATATTATTATTGGAAATAATATAATTATTATATTTTTTCCAATAATAATATAACCAATTTTGATTTTGGATACTTCGTCTCACATACAAAACAGTAATAATAGACAGTAGTAGGCTTCAGTTAACAAAAAATCAGCTTGAAATCTGGGCTCTCGAGAATGCTCTATCCACTCTGGTCTTCATCATGAGACAAACGTTAAGCTATCTAAATTAAGAGGGTTACCGAAACACAGATTTTCCAACTTCTGCGTGATGAGTTATCGACTGAGGAGTTAAATGATGAGTCCAAAGTTATTGAATTTCATTCCATGGATTTTCCAGTACTTGGAAGATTTTTAAGCTGATTTCTGCAGAATGTGATTGACAGTATCACTGTTTTCCGAGAAAAATAAGATTCAGGGTGAGCATCAAATTCCTCCTAGATAACTGTACTGTATAGTAGGAGGGGCATGAAAAATATGATAATCATTCTTGAAATTATTAAACTCCAAGAGATTGTAGAACAAAAAATTGAAGAGATTTTGAAATTGAAATCTAGCAACGTTGATCAACTAGAAATACGAGCCTCGAAGCCCGGCTTTCTAGTCCATTCAGTTGTGACTACAGTGATAATTAAATATTGTGAAAATTACTTTTTCATTAACTTCCAATTACTGGAACTCATGTTGAATTCAATTAATTTTTAAATAGGTATACTCCACGTAAACTTCAACCATACCAACTTCATTTTGAAACAGTGGGCTACGTCATAAAAATGCTTCTTTAAATGTCTCTATAACTCTAAGGCTCACCTCACACTTACGCGACTCAGGTCGAGAAGAGACTCGACTCTAATCGAGAGCATGTGTTTCCAAATGGTGACACTCAGACCAATCGACTCTTGTCTCCGCGACTGTCACCATTTGAAAACACATGCTCTCGACTAGAGTCGAGTCTCTGCTCGATCTGAGTCGCGTAAGTGTGAGTTGAGCCTGATACTCATCAATCAATCAATATTTTGGTTGAATAGAATGCATTACAAAATGCACTTCAAGCATCTAAATGAATAAAGCACTCACTCAATCAATTCAAACAGTCCCGAATCATCATATTCATTTTCTTTACATACAAAGGCTCACAGAGATCCATAAAGATCCTTATTTTCACAATTAAATGAGACAACAATTTAACTTATATACAATTGTTATATAAATTCATGAGCTGAATTTATGAAAGAGTTCAAATCATCACAATAATCTCATAAACAATATTCAACATTTCAGATTTCGAGACCGTTGCTACTGATTAAGCTCCTCATACAACCATCACTTCGACAATCGACAGTTACGTTGATGTTCCGCGCTTGTTATAGATGTGTACGAAGACACCCAAAATACAGGCAAATGAAGTCAACACCAGTCAGTTGTGTCATTAGCGCAGACGTGATTTACGATGTCGGGCGAGACTTGAAGGAGTTGAAGCGATTTGAGCCGAGAGAGGTCTTCAAACCGAATGGCAGTTTGCAGTACCAGCAGTTTCCCAAGCGATAACCGTCCACTAAACTGTTCTTGATTCAATTTACAAACAGCAGTGTCACTTAGGAAGTTCTCCCTCTCACTTCCTCTCACAAACTGCAATGACATTCCCTCTCACTCTCTCTTACAGAGAAGGGCGACGGACCACATGCTCTTGTGTTGTTCTTGGTGTAAGTTAGGCCAAAGTTTGCTGAGAGGGCTTTCTGACCAGTGAACCGTTCGGTCATCTGAAGGGGACACAGTCCATAATGGAAGGAGAGTTACCTAGGTCAATAGAGGGACTGTTAATCAGCTCTGGAAGCTGTTTGACTTTCTAATTTGTCATCAATCATCTACAATAAACGTTCCACAAGAATGATCAAAGCGAAAAATCCAGAGTTCCAATATTGATGTGGCTAAAACTGCAAGACAAGCAAATTTCTTCTATTTATTTCGTTGAGATATTTCCATAGTAAGATCTACTTTATCAATTCAGTGAAAATGATATGATGACATAATTGCCAATTTTCTTCCTCAATAGCAGTGGTTCAAATTGTCATCGCGGTATACCTGAAAATATTGAATGTTATTTTTTGATTATAATCATCAACTATATACAATATTATCATAAAAGTCGGAGCGCAGTTCTCCCTGCTCAGTTCAACCCAGAGAAATTAGCACTTTAAAAGAGAGAAGTCTCATCTCTGGTTCAAACTATGAACTATTTTGTTGATATTATTGATTTCACTCAGATAAACTCTATTGTTCAGAATAGAGTCTTATTTCTAAAATATTGTAAGTAAAAATTACGTTCACGATTAAGAACACGATATCTGTTTATAATACTTGTAAGATTAATCCAATTCTAGCTTTTCATTCACAAGTCACATGGACTAATCAATATAGCAATGATAAACATGAGAAATTGGTAATTAATGAATTTTATCTCCGGTAATCAATGTTATCAGCAACGGAATTCTCCCCGATACTTACCTTTTTTCAAATAGCTGCGAATCACAAATTATTGCAATACGATTCAAATTCAAAATACTGAAAGACATCTCAATGATGGAACATCCTTTATTACTTTCGTAAGGTATTAAACACGATAAGTGAACAGTGAATTTGACAGGAAGGGAGTTGGAATGGCATTATAGTAATCGTTGCTTAGAATCACCAAGAGGCGCAGAGGAAGTTATTACAACACTTAGCTATTCCTAATGGTTTTTCTCCTACACCTCTCTTTCTCTCACTCGGTCTCTCACTCTCTCTCACTCTCACTCCCTCACACTCGCAATCTCTCTCACTCACGCACTCTATGCTCACTCCCCATTCCCTATAACTCCCTTCTAAGTTCTAACTCTCCTCTTTCAACTCTCTTCTCAAACTTCCATTTGTTTTCATACTTCTCCACCTGATATCTAGTCTCTTGCCTTCCTTCCAATTCTCTCATCCTATCTACCAATGTCTCTTCTTGGCAGTCATAATCCTTTCTGTTTTTCTGTTTTTCTTCATGCTCACTCATCTCTCCATCTTCCTATTCGTATCTAACCTTCTCCTTCCAATTTCTCTTTGTCTCCACCTTACTCATGACTTTATTCATCTTGTCTGTTCCACCAATTATTGAGAGCCCTTTTCATTTACTCCTTCTCAGGGGTTTTCCTTACCACATCATTTTCTTCTCTATTGAATCAACCGTTCATCAATTCTCTCAATCTTTTCTCTCTTACCTTTCTCACTTTGATCTTTTAATATCAATCTTTTCTCTCTTTCCTCTTTACCTTAGTATATGCTTCTTCTCTGCATGCTTGCCTGCATTATCCTTCAGTTGAATGATAAAGACTAAGATATTTTCAAAAAACCACAGATTTATTGATACTTAAGACGACCGGTTTCGGTTATTACACCATTGTCAATCTCTGATAAACTAGATTTATTCTAAGTATCAATAAATCTGTGGTTTTTTGACAATTTCCTAGTTTTTTTCATTCAATATGAATAATTACCACAATATCAACTTCTCAACTACACAAAAAGTATCTTTCAGTTCTTATCCTCTCATTTTTGTCTATTGCCTTATAGTTCTTCTGATTTCCTATCGTCTTATTGTATCTTCAACTTTTCACCTTCTCTTAACTCTTTCCTGACCTCCAATTCTCATCATCTTTCCTTTTTCAAAGACTTTCTATCCTTTTTCTCTCTCCTCATACCCATTCTTCCGTATTTCCCAGTTTCATCACTATTATATTCATTCACATCAACCTCTTCTCCCATCTAACTCTTCATCTCTCTTAGACCACTCTCTCCCTACTTCAACGTCATCTTTCCGCTTTTTTTGTGGTAGTTGAGAAGTTGATATTGTGGTAATTATTCATATTAAATAAAAAAACTAAGAAATTGTCAAAAACCACAGATTTTATTCATAGTTAGAAAGACCGGTTTCGGTTGTTACACCATTTTCAATCTCTGATAAACGCTCTTTTCTCCAATTTTCTCTTATTCATCACATTTTTCTGTTATTCATCATGTCTAGTTTTACAATCCATATTCTTCTTTCATCGATTCCTCATACTTCATAATCTCCACTCATTCTTATATTCCCCCTACAATTCTTCATAACAATCCTTTTGTTTCTACAATTCTCCATACTTTTTTCCACATTTTTATATTCCTCCTCCTACAAATTCTTCCTAACAATCCTTTGGTTTCTACAATTATCCATACTTTTTCCCACATTCTATATTCCTCCTCCTACGAATTCTTCCTAACAATCTTTTTTTTCTACAATTCTCCATACTTATTTCTTCTTTTCCATTCTCTTTCCTTCTCTTCCTTCCCTTTCTCCTTCTCCTTCTTTCTTGCCATCTTTCTCACACCTTACTCCGTTTTCCATCCTCCTTCTTCCACTATTTCCCTTTTCCCCTACTACTTCCCTTTTCTCCCACTACCTCCTACCACCTTCTCTCTTCCTCTGATATAGGCCTGCCGCCTCCACGTTATTAGCGGCGATATAATGCAGAATGGTGCCTAATGGAGGAATGCAATTAACAGGAAGACGTCGGAAAATTAATCCCTGCCTTTCTTTCTGTTTTCTTTTAGCGTGCTCCATCCCACTTGTTTTTCCCTTTGAAGCTGCCGCTGCTTGTGTTTGGAAAGTATTTTCTTCGGAATTAATTCCGCCAGAAAAGCTTTTCCTAAACTTTCTAATTACGGCTCTTCCAGCCACTTGGCATAACGAATTTTCCCATTCGGAAAATTGTCATCCTGGATGTAGGTAGGGAGGGGGGAGACATGCGATCACGGTAATATCAGGATGTAGCTACTGGAATCTAATAACTACTTTCTTCTTTCTAACAAGAAAACTTTGGTTATTCTCTCTCCTTGGTGAAAATGGCTTCTGTACACTTTTTCAATGATTACAACGGTTGTATGAGCATCCACAATCAATTTCTTCATTCTGTCTACAACAAACCACCCTTCTCACCCAGAAAATAGTTTCTTGTTCATTAATTCAGTTAATTCATCGATTAGCAGAGAGAGTAACAGAGTTATAATAATTAATAATATTATATCTCTTCTTCTTCTTCTTCTTCTTCTTCTTTTCCTTCTTCTTCTTCTTCTTCTTCTTGCTTCTTTCTCCTTCTCTTCCTTCTTTCCTCTTCTTCTTCTTCTTCTTTTCTCTTCGTCTTCTCTTCTTCTTCTTCTTATTCTTCTGAAAATGCCGGCTCCGCGACGGAGATTAGCGATCATCAATACAATGCAATGCATGTAATATTAAGTTATTATACATCAGATAATTAGTACTATAACAGTTGATTAAATGGTTATCCAATTACAAATTGATTATCTAAAAATAAATTTCAATAACAATGTGTGATAACAATATTTATTTTTCCCAGAATGAATGGGAAAAATATTTCCAAGGTAATCATTTCCAATAATAATTTATCGAATCCAATCAATTCATGACTCTCTGGATCAAAGATTCCCGAAAAACTGCATTATAAACTTTATCAGATCTACCTTGTCCATGATTATCATTGAATGAGTTCAGTACGAACAGTTTTATTCAATGACATTCAAATCAATTTCACACGTCGCAAGCTACAAATTTTAAATGATATATTCAGGCTAGGAGTTTTAACTGTTTATTGGATCAATACATTCTGCAATCGAGTGGAGTGGTGAGTAATTTTACAATGCGAATGACACTAATGCAATAACATTATAGAAGATGAAATAATAAGGTAGTCCTTGTGTAATTTTTCTTCCAAATTTATAAGTGACAAAGTCCAATATAAGGTTAGAATTTCACGTGTACAATTTTCATAAAATTCTAGTCCAAAGTAAACATGGAAACTATAAATTTTGAATCTAGATGACTTGAATTAATAAATTGATAAGTAATATTTTACTCAATTACCACTTGAAACTGATACTATTGAGTTATTTAAAAAAAAATTGGAACCATTGAAGAAACATAAACTTGTAAACACTAAAGCTCAGCTGACTGATCAATATCTGGAATGGAGATCCAGCATTGGGTTTTGGAACAAGCATTGATTCCACATTAAATCGATGTGACATTTGAAGAATGAAATTCCAAGTGTGGCAGGAAAAAGTCATTTTAGCTTGAACTCGTCACTCCAACTCAACAGTGTAGAGTGGATACACATTAAGGAACATCACTTCAATTAGGAGACTCTACTGGATATGAGTTTCAAAACTTTATAGTGTTATTATTGATGAATTGAGTCAGAAAAAAATGAATAACTGAGAAAAACATTGAACGATACCTAAAAATTTTATTTGTGAAAGATATTGGTTCTATGAATTTTATCAATAAATGAATGAATGAAAATATCAATGGGAAAATTCATTGAACAATCATTGGGATAAAGAAACACAGTTCTTATTGGTTATTGATTGATTCATACAATAAGTACATCATAGGAATGATAGGGAAAGAAAATATAAGGTAACCTTGTGCTATCCCTCTCCCAAATTCAGATAAGGTAACATATAGTCCGAAATACGTTAAGTCTTGTAGTTGTTCACTTCAAAGATATATAGTTTTTACTTTCCTTGCCCTATTACCATAGGTAAGGAAAGTATCGCTTTCCGAAAATAATTAAGGTACCCCAATTTATAAATTTCTATACGTTTCAAGGTCCCCTGAGTCCAAAAAATAATGGTTTTTGGGTATTGGTCTGTATATATATATATATATATATATATATGTGTGGGTGTGTGTGTGTGTGGTGTGTGTGTGTGTGTGTGTGTGTGGTGTGTGTGTATGAGTGTATGTGCGTCTCCTCCCATGAATGTAATGACTTGAAATTTGGAACGTGAGGTCCTTACAATATAAGGATCCGACACGAACAATTTCGATCAAATGCGATTCAAGATGGCGGCAAGAATGGCGAAAATGTTGTCAAAAACAGGGTATTTCGCGATTTTATCGAAAACGGCTCCAACGATTTTTATTAAAGTTATAACTAAAATAGTTATCGATAAGCTCTATCAACTGCCACAAGTCACATATCTGTAAAAATTTCAGGAGCTCCGCCCCATCTGTGCAAAGTTCGATTTTAGATTCTCAATTATCAGGCTACAGATTTAATTTAAACGAAAAATTTTGAGTGGAAAAGATTGAGCATGAGAATCTCTACAATCAATGTTCAGCAACATTTCCACCTAAAATTAAAAATAAGCTCGAAATTCGAGAAAATGTGACTATCCAATTGCAAACTGTTAGCAACTGTTGATTCTATTAAATGATTCACTATGAAGAGAAATCAGACCTCGTGTGTCTCCAGTGTTATTGCCCTGTCACCAGCTGGATCAAATCGTTGAAATCGAGGACTTGAGATGCGCGGGAACACTAGCGTCAGGTGATCAACTTTCATAACGGCAAGGAAAGTTGTGTGAGTGTGCCACACCAGATTTTTCTATCTCCACTCATTGAAAAGTTTTTAAATTACAATGAATGAATCAATATTAATAGGGTATATAATAGTTTATTCATTTATTTCTTCGAATATTACAATAGTGATATAGTATCTCTCTAGCTGTGAGTTTTTTGAGGGATTTATAAGAGTTATTAAGATTCACAGAGGATTTCATAGATGTATGGAATCCCGTCAAATTGATAAGTACCTATCAATGATTATCCTCCATCTCGTATTATTACCCATTATTTATATTAACACATTTCATTAGGGGTACTTGTCTTGTTAGTTGAAAAATAATTTCATAGTACCATTTAAAAAAAAAACAAAAAAAAAAAAAAACTTAATAATAATAATAATATCGTGTGACCTGGCTGGCTCAGGTCTGGTTTCAGAGTTTTCAGGTCGCAACTGATCAATTTCAGGGCCTCTGACATGACCTAACGACTGCTTTTTAGGCAGCCGGGACCTAAAAAAACTTTATAATATGGAATACAATTAAAACTAGTTTGGTATGTTCAATCCATTTTCAATTTTTTTTCATGCGTGTATATCACGCAACTAATATTGATAAAGTCATATAAATTACTACAACAAGAGTAGCTTATATAATTTTGGAAAATACGTCATTCCAAAACGACAATAGACTTCATAAGTTGAAGCTCTCATATCCAGAAACACAATATTACATAACTCATCTCATTCACAAAAGTTGTAATTTCTCCAAGTTTCAGCAAAGTGGATGGATTCAATCTTCATTATTGAATTCGAACTACTCTCCTCAAAGCTCATAGTCAGATACCAAGTACTTCTCTTAATTCAATAACGCTTTCGTACTTAGTTTATAGCGAATGAGGACCGACTCTGAACTTCACGTTAGTAAACTTCGTGAAGCTGAAGAAATTCTCGACTCAATTGGTATGTTACAACTTGGAAGTTGGTCGATGACATTTATGCTCGTCTCTCCATCTAATTTTAGCATTCAATTTGATCGAGCCATGTGAATGGAGTCTGCGAAGTTATTTCATAGCAGTTAAAGTTTGTTTTCGTGAGTCAGTCTGTATCATCAAGTTTCAACTACAAGTATTGAATTTGTAGAATGAGAGTTTGAAAGATTGAATTGGTGGAGGAGTTGTCTTCATATTTGAATCAACTATATTGTATATCGTCGATTGAGATTAGTTTGAATATCAATTTATTAGATAGTAATAATACTATACTCTTCATCAGAGTGAAACTCTGTATAATTGGAGTAATTAGACAAAACAGACGTAACTGGTACAGTCATTTGAATAGAATGTCACCTGGAAGAAGACAACAGCTATAGACCTACTGGAAATACATGTAGGAAGGCAAAGAAAGAGAAGGGTACCGGAACAGGTTAATTGATGAACCTAATCCCTGAAGTGAAGATGATGATGAGTGATAATAACACACCAATAATGTGAGATTCTAAAATCTGATTCAATGCTTTCCTAAATATCAAAGTATATTATTCAATTTAATTCAATTTTCTATCAATTTACAAGAAGTGGATCGTTTCTTGTTTGCTCTGTCATCAAAATTTAGAAATGTGAACTGTGTGAATTCGTATTTCACTTATTACTTGTGAAAATGACATATTTATTGTAGATGTTTGAACAATTACTTACAGTCTACTCAATGAAACAGCAAAACAACCAACAGGCTAGCAGAGATAGCTTGTATTATGTATCATTATATCAAGATATGATATGCATCATGATTCAATACATAGAAAATGATATAGTTTGTATAATCCTATACTATTAAACGAGCAATTTCTGTTTAGATGTTTGTATTTCACCGGATCTCAAAAAATGCTCTAATGATTCTCAAGGAATTCAGAACATAGTAGGTTTATAATATGAAAATTCGATTACACATTTTCTCATCCCTGGGAAAACTCTCTGAAGGACTATAAAAGGATAATTATCATTCATCCTTGGAAAAACAGCTGATAATAATTATTTCGTCGTCTGTTGATGATGGAGGTGAGTGAGCGAGTTCGTGTGTGTGGGACTGTGTCAAAATTATGACTCAGCTGTTGAACTTTTGTAATCATTCAATCAGGTACTTAGTGCCGATTGCAAAAAAGCTGGGTTATTTTCAATCCTGATCAATTGCAGTAGATCCATCTTTTTGAAATGGTCTTTCCTGATTTGGTTCATGAGAAATTAATCAGGATTAAAATTCAACCGGCTTTTGTGCAACCGGGCCTTTGCGGGGGAAATTTTTGCCTTCCTCTGCGAATTGATTCCATTGAACTGTGATTAGATAGAACATTTCTGTATGAACTATGAATGTTATTTTAATTTCTTCTCTCGTAGTACATTTTTTGTGCTTTTGTACTCCAGAGCGAAGCTCGGTCCCCGATATTGTATGATGATGTTGCAATTACATGTGATATTTAATGATTGCTAAACTAGCATTTGAGACTCTATGATTCATATATAAGAATATCATCGGGGTGAATAAGAGTGAGAATAAGGAATAGAAATCTGAGTACCCTTTTAAAAATTATTTTGAACAACATGTTTCGGCTATTTGATGTCATTTTAAACAAGTTGTGACTAAATAATTTTAAAAGTGTGCTCAGATTTCTATTTTTATTCATATTCAAAAGTAGCCCTGAAGAAAAAATACAATAATATCGATGTTATCTATAATCATACCTTTTCTGACTGCAGCAAAAATAAATTTGAAAAATGTTTGGCTCACCATCCATTGCGGGAGGTTGGCTTAAGGACACAACCATCTCTCATTTTATGGTTTGGTGGAGTGGGTGGAGAGAATGTAGGAAATTAAAGAAATGTGAAGTGTGGGAAAACTAGCGAAGTTTTATTACCGAAGTGGGGATTTGTGCAAGTTTTGTAGACTTTTTCGAGCAGCGAGACCGTCTTGTTGGCTTTGAGCAATGCGGCGCAGCCACCACAACTCAATACGAAACAACTTCTGCTCAGCCAGAACGGAAACTCAACTAAGTCTATTCTCAACATCGCAGTTCCACTAACAAGAGGCGAGAAGTTTCGCTGCTTCATCAATTGACCAAAAACAGACGAAGTCCAAGTAGGTGCTGGATGTATGTGATGGACAAGAAAAAGGAGAAGAAGAAGAATATGCGAGGGAGAAGAGAACTAAGGAGTGGAGGAGAAGAAGAAGAAGAAGAAGAAGAAGGAGAAGAAGGAAAATATGAAGAAAGAGATAAAGAAGGAAAATATGAAGAAAGACAGAAAGAAGAAGGAGCAGGAGAAGGAGGATAGAGATAAGAAGAATGAGAAGGGGGAAATGGAGGAGAAGAATGATGAGGAGGTGGAAGACGAGAAGGAGGAGAAGAAGAAGAGAAAGAATGAGAAGAAGGAGAGAAGAAGGAGAGAAGGAGGAGAAAAATATAAAGGAAGTGACAAAGAAGAAGGAGAAGTAGGATGAGGAGGAGGAGGAGGAGGAGGAGGAGGAGGAGGAGGAGGAGAAGGAGGAGTAGGAGGAGGAGGATGATTGTGAGGAGGAGGAGAAGGATGATGGGGAGAAGGATGAGGAGAAGAAGAAGAAAAATATGAAGAAAAATAGAATGACGAAGGAGGAGAAGAAGGAGGAGAAGGAGGAGGAGGAGGAGGGGAGGAGTGGGAGGAGGAGGAGGGGGAGGAGTGGGAGGAGGAGGAGGAGGAGGAGGAGGAGGAGAAGAAGGAGAAGGAAGAGAAGGAGAAGGAAGAGAAGGAAAGAAGGAGGAAATGGAGGAGATGGAGAAGAAAAAGGAGAAGGAGGAGAAGGGGGAAGGAGAAGGAGAAGAAGAAGAAGAAGAAGAAGAAGAAGAAGAAGAAAGAGCTGATGATATGGGAAAAATAGTGGGAGAAGCGCAATAAAAGAGAGAACGTGAACACGTATGATGGAGCATTTGAGACAGAAAATTTTAATGGTTAAAAGGTGAGAAATTACCAAATTCGTGCTAGTTCTAGTGCTAGTTTAATTGCAAGTCTTGATAATCATTCATTGTTGAATATAGCTGCTAAAAACTTATCATGAGGAGGGTAATGCCCACTCATCTAAACTCATTTGGAATATTGATACAGGAGTATTTGATGAAGACGACGATATTTGCACAAATCTACAAATGAACTGAGTTACATCTATCAAATGAAAAGGATACTAGCAGTTGTAGATTATATCGATAGGAGTACGTTTTTGATCAAAAATAGGAATCCAAGCTGCTCCAATATAATTATTCATAGAGATGAGCCTTTATGCCATTTTTTAAGCTATTTATTCCAATTTAATAATCGTACTGGATTTCAACAGATAATTTTCGGGTAAAACTATCAGTTCTCTCCATCAACATGGATTACAGGAATATCAATTATAGTTTAGTCATATTATCATACTTGAGTAGCAGATGCTTCACCGATAAACCAACACCGTACATAATACAATACCCTACGTGAACCAAGAAGTTTTTGGAAAATCGTGGTCATCGGATCACTCGTATAAAAAACTACACTGATTGCTGTCCAAGAGATCTAAATAGTTCAGAGGTAGACAATACTTGGAACAGAAAAATCTGATATTAAAACTTGAAACAGAAATAGTACAGATCTCATAAATGAAAGACATGAAGATTTCATGAATGAAAGACATGAAGATTTCATAAATGAAAGACATGAAGATTTCATAAATGAAAGACATGAAGATTTCATAAATGTGATGAGAAGCAAGTTATGTAAATCGGCGTGGGGTTAACTGTCAACTTCTCCAAGAAAAGAACAAGCAAACAAGAAAACGGTAGGAAAATAAATTATTCAGCGATAATAACGAACCAAGCTTGCTGAAAATGCGGAGAACAGAGGAAATAATACGAAAACTGCTGAAAATGCATGTAGAAGAAAGTTGTATATTGGTTGAGACCAACCAAGAACAAAGGATATTTCCCTCACCTCCTGCATGGAAATGCAGGTGAACGCAAAGATAATAGCTGAAGACTTGTTGAGAATGCATTTACACAGGGATGAAAGCCAGACGAAAGTGCAATGCAAAGCAGAGAAAGAGAGAGAGGGAGTGAGTGCGAGAGGGTGAAGTGGTAACTAAAGTCGAGGTGCTAACAGCGATGTATATGATTCCGAAATACTGATTTATGTGGACAGGCATTATCAGAGAAGCACGCCTTTCTCCAAGGGGCGAGTTTCAGCGAAAAGCTCTCACAATTCTAATCTATCCTCGCCATACCCCGGGTTTCCTTCCAGGGTACGTGGGGCTTCCTACAAGGACCTCCAACCCCCAACCACCCTTTGGTGAAGTTTGACTTCCCTCTTCGTCACTCTCCTACATTGCTCTTTCACCAACACCCGCCTTGTAACTGCTTTCAAAGGTTATCTCTTCCTCCGGAGAAGGACGTCTCAACACTATAGACTTTTCTTATCACAAAACCCACTCCCCCTTTCTTTCTCACTCCTGATTCCACCTTTATGTCATCCTTCTCACCTGTATTATTTTCCTCCTTTGCTTCCTATCTCGTTTTCATATTTCGCTGTCCAAAGGTATCAATTCATTCACAATTTGAATGAACCTCTAGCACTATTATATCAACACCTTGTTCGAAATTAATCTTCAAAGTAGTTTACCTCAGTTTTTGTGCATTCTCATTTTATTATCTGGTCTCAATTATTCTCATTCTGAGGTATAAATGTGGCATGGAGACTTGAACCTCTTCCTCCACACTCCTTCAGAATTTAATGTCACTTTCCTCTTTCTTCACCATTATTACTTTCAATAATTATTATTAAACGAGAATCCAAATCAAATGCTGTTATCCACCCTGAAGACTTCTGCTACTGCAAATATTGACAACAGGGAGAACAGCTAGATGGAAATTCGATGAGCGCTACTATCCAATGTTATAATAATTATTGCAATATTTCAGTAATTTCCATCTGTATTATTATTTTTATTTTTGAGCTTGTTTAGTTCCTCCTATCTTCTCTGTTTTGATTATTCTCCATCCTCTCATACTGCTTCTCGTTCAGTGTCCATCATTCTCTTGTACCTGATTCTCCTCATTTTCTTATACTCCATCACATTGTTATTGTCTCTCATTTTTCTACGCAGTAACGTTTTATTACTATTTGTTCTTCTAAATTCAATCTCTATTACTTATCATCGAGCTAATCATCATAAATAACATTTTGAATATTGCTCTTCTTTCCCTCCAATTGCATCTGCTTCCACTGTTATCAATAATCATAGATTTCGAATTTAAATTCTTTCACTTTAATATTTTCTACTGCACATTCTCCTAATATTCACCTTATTCATTCATCGTCTACGCGCCTTCCTTCCATCCAATTCTCTTCTCCTTCTCTTTCTTCTTCTTCTTGTTCTTGTTCTTCTTGTTCTTCTTCTTCTTCTTCTTCTTCTTCTTCTTCTTCTTCTTCTTCTTCTTCTTTCTATCTTCTTCTTCTATCAAGCTTTTATTATTATTGTCATTTTCATCCGAATTCTTTCTCTTCCACGCTTCCATCTTTCTTCTCCTACTTCTTATTTCACTCCTTCTTCTCATTCCTCTATCACTCACATTCCCTTATCTTCTCATTCCCCTCCATACTTTTCCTACTCCTATCTACCCCCTTTTTTCCGCTCTTTCGCTCCCGGCCTATCACTTTATCTCTATCCGTTTCACTCGCTCTTTCCCCAACACAGAAGTCTCTCATGAGGTCTCTCATGAATGTGTGTAGACAGAGTGATTCAGATTGAATGGAGCTAACCTGTCCATACAATCAATCCTTGCTCTTGCAATCCATTCACTTCGCCTGCGTTCAGCTCCTGTTGAATGTAGAATTATCACTTTCCACGATATTTAATCCACTTTGAATTGGAAAGGGATCGTAAAACAGGTATCAACACTGGAATAACTCTTCAAGTCCTCACATTCGCTCTTTTTATCCAATTTATCACCACACAACTCCACTTTGGCAGTTTTACAATGTATGTGAGGAATACTGAGTACTAAAGACTGTTGTGGAGAAGATTCTCACAATTCTCTCATGATAATCAATGAAATAGAGATAACACATTATTTTCAAGAACAGAAAAGTTAATACAAGAGAACTATAATTATATAGCAATTATCAGAATAGAGTTGACACTGTTAATAAAGTAGTAGAGTAGTAGAGTGACATTGTTAGTAGAGTAGGATACTGTAGCCTGTATTTTATGTTATGTTATGGCAACGTTAGTAGACTAACTCTGTACACTAACTTTGATGTAATGGTACTGATCAATTTACACTCCGATGGAAATAGTATCTCACGTAACAAGGACGGGAAGGGGCCTTCTGCAGGCGAGAATGATTAGTTTGCATTAGAACGATGCATTAGCCGAGACTAGAATTACATTCGAGCACTGCAAAAGACATTCACATCCAAGTAACGTATACTATTTTTTGTCATAATAATCTAAAGAAGAATAAATTGAGAAATAGAAAACATTAATTACCTACTTGTGCTGACGTTACTACATGTATTCTATAAACATAACTTAGTTTACAAATTCCGAATCAAGAATTTTGTGGAAGTTGACAAAACTTTCACCTGGAGCGCTGAAGGTGGTTTTTTTTAGCAGTATTGCTGTTTATATTTCGCAACTAAGAAACATATTCGACTGTAAATAAAACTTATGGTTTCATTACAGTGGAGTATGCTGTAATGAGAATCATATGTTCATTTGTTCTGCAAACAGCTGTTTACCGGATTGATTTCATGCATGGAAAACAGCTGAAATTGGATGACTATGACAAAAAAAAAAAAACATTTGAATCCATAAATACGTCATGATACAAAGTATTGAATATATCTAAATTCTATTTTAAATTAGAAAACTGGTGATAACACTGATATATATTCATTCTTTCCCAATAAAAGCTATTTCCATCCATAAATATCATTGTTAAGTTTATTGGGAATAGCCTCCTAATATTCCTCAGTATCTATCCATATACAACATCCAGTACCGCTCTATCCTTATTAATTTATATCCTAAATCCAGTACCGTACTGATATTCTATTTACTGGAATCCAAAATCCAGTACCGTTCTAATCGTATTTATATTTGTATTCTACATTCAGTACCGTACTAATTTCATCCATTTGTATTCGTAATTCAGTACCGTACTAATCCTATTTATTAGTGTCCAAAGTACAGTATCTTGTGGTCAATATGCATCTGCAACTTGACATGGCTTCATCAAACAGTGACGAGGAAATGCGAGTCTGCAATGTTTAAACACTCCTCCCACATCAAACTATTCGCTGGACTGTTTTCCTCATGTTTTGGAGTCGTGATCAGCCGAATCACGAGTCAGGAATGTTGATTCATATTTTAATCAGTCAAAAGACAGGATGCTCCGTGGTTTCCGTGTTCATAAACTGCTGTCCGAAGGGCGAGATTGCTTTTGTAATCCCAGTAATTAATGAAATTCAATTTGGCTAAACAAACCGGGCCCGATTGGCTGAGGGACGGGATCATCGCCATCTTGAAGACCGACCCGATTTATGGGCCTCTCTCCAGTCCATAACTCAATTTTATGAAGTTGTTGCCGGACTCGAAGCCCGAATTTGCCGGCAATCACCGCAATGCGATCCTGCTCGCCTAACAAGACTCTGATCGATCTCGGAAATCGATTTTGGCTCAACTCGAATTTCTCGAGTCGATTTCATCTCCTTCTTCACGACTTGATCGATTTCAGCTCAACTCAAATATTTCTCGAGTCGATATCACCTCCTCGTTCACGACTAGCTTGCCCCTCAATTGGGGGTGGATTGAGTGGGGGCATGTAAATTGAGTTTTCAGACCGAATCGAGAAGAAAATTACTTTGAGCTTGGGTGTTGGCGGTTGCGTTATTGATTGACCTCCTCATAATTGAGTTATTTTCTGGAGTCTCAAGTATGATTATGATCAAGACATTGCGCAAAACACAAAAAATTTTGTTCATTCATCACTTTAATCTATTTCTATATGTGTATTCTGTTAATTACATTGTTTTTCGTTAATTGTATTGGTTATATATCAATGAGTTCTTCAAATAACCTTCGCATGAGTTAAAAATAAATGAATGGGGCTTGAATTATCATTAAAAACCTCATAACTGTGGTATTTCTGAAGATCGGTATAAGGTTCAAGTTTATGGGAATTGAGATACAATTCAGTTGAATTGAAACTATGACCGACTGTCCCCAGCTGCCATTTCCTTTATTTCGCTTGCATTCTCATGTTTACTAATATATTCCCATATTATGTTATTGATTGTTCTGTTACTGACTTTTATATAACTCTTTATGACTTGTCCAGCTCCCAGAATCCTCATTAGAACAATTTCAGAGATATACAAAGCGTTTCATAGAATGCTGAGAGATTCAAGTGGTCATTCATGTTGAAAATATTGTTAGTAAGATTAACGAGACCTTCACTTTTGAGGTTTATTCTTATTTTACGTCAGAGAAGATTCCAATATTATAGTTTATTGTCATTTCTCCAGAGGCAGAAAATTTGTAAAGAAATTTCGGTCTGTTCAGTTTTGATACGGTTTGGACAGTAGTTTGTTTTCATCCACAGTTCTAAGTAGATTCATCAGAGTTTTTGTGTAGTTGAGAAGTTGATATTGTGGTAATTATTCATATTGAATGAAAAAGACTAAGAAATTTTCAGAAAACCACTGATTTATTGATAATTGGAAAGACCGGTTTCGGTTATTACACCATTGTCAATCTCTCTTAGAGAACAATCTCTAAGAGAGAATCTCTTAGAGATTGACAATAGTGTAATAACCGAAACCGGTCTTTCTAATTATCAATAAATCAGTGGTTTTTTGAAAATTTCTTAGTCTTTTTCATTCAAGATTCATTAGAGTTTTTTCTTCTGTTCAGAATATCACTTCTAAACAAAAGAATGCAAAATCGTTTGACTGGATGAACCTTAAAATAGAGGAGCTCAAATCAAATTGAAATGAATACAGAATCCTTCTGTTTAGTATTAATTTTCCCAGTGAATTACACTTCCAAACACCCACACCAGCTTTCCATATTTAATTAAGCATAAACTCAGTGATGAAAGACAAAATTTGAGTCTTTGATAAGTCGTACAGGAAGTCATGAAATTTCATTTCCGTACAATGTCAAACAAATGAATATTTGAAGCTATGAAGCGGAAAAACAAGAGCTATTCCTTTGAGGATTATTCTTGTTTCATGACAGAGATGATTCCAATGTGATAAAATGATGTTTTTGCTTCCAATTGAATTTCTAGAGCATAATACACCTACAAAAATTTGCAGTTCTGGATTGAATTGGAGGGAAATAATAAAACATCGGCGTGTCTAGTCTCGACCAATGAGAGCTGAGCTCAACCTTCATTGGTTAAGAGCTAATCGCCAATCGTAGAGCTTCACTGACACTCCAGTACTGCAGCATCCTGCTGCTCAATGTTTAAACTCTCAGTTTATTTCTAGATATCAATAGTGATGTAGCAGCAACTAGATTTGAAATTATTGTAAATTAATTTTACAGTATCACGTCATCACGTCGTTTTCATTCAATAGACCTATCTATTATCAGTAACCTGACTTATTTCCAGACATCAATCTATTCCAGAGAGAACAAACATTTTCTCATTGAAAAAAATATCATTCAAACATAATTATTGTTGAATTTGATAGGATTATTGTATTTAAATCTTACCTATTCAATGATAGATTTTGCGTACCTCCATGATTTATAATCAAATATTTTCAAAATGTTCAGAAATAGCTTGAACAAGATTACAACCGTTATAATAATATGATTACCGAATGAATATTTTTTCAAAAATTACAAATAAATATTTCCTTTTTCCATTTTCAATGATTTCACAGTACATGTAGAGTTAATTGTAGAAGAAGCAGCATGTATTTAAGTGAGAATCATTAGTCTTACCCTACTAAAACATCAGCAAATCAACTTTTTTGTACAAATATTAATCTTCATGATTTTTTCATGTTTCAACCTTATTCATTCACTGAGATATAAAATGTTCAATTTACTGAGGAAAATCTATTTGATTCTACCTCAATAGTACTACACGATCACCCATTGCTCAAAGATGAGTTGCAAGTGCTCTACGAATGGATATCAGTCAATCTACACCTAGATTTGGACAAAATCTAGATTTCTTCGATGTTGTTTTCCATCACGAACTGCTTATCATTAAATCACTTTTTGCTATCAGAAAAAAACGACAAGCAGTCAGATATTAGCAAAAAAAAAAAACCAAATCCACACGTGCAACACACAAGTATTGTACCGAAGTGGAGTGGAAATGGATTAAAATTATTGTATACAAACATATAGTTTACAATAGTAAAGTTGGGGGAAAATGAACGTTAAATCATTTATTTTATTTATTTTTATTCATTTACAGTGCAAATGACACTGATGTAAGAACATTGAAAGATAAAATAATAAGGTAGTCCTTGTGCTATTTTTCTTCCAAATTTATAAGTGACAAAGACCAAGTTAAGGTTGGAATTTATTTCACGTGTACAATGTAATAGAACTACATAATTTTTATTATTTGTCATGAATTTTCACAATGAATCGATAAATTGTTGACGACGGTGAAAATTCATGACAAGTAAAATTATGGAAAAAATGAGAGGCTCTAGTCAGTCGGTTACGAGGACGGGACCTGGAGCTATCTACAGCAGATAATCGGGCCCGGCTCTACCCTTCTTTTCCGAGACTCCATTTTCCTGGTTCAGTGAGTTCAGTGAGCTAATATTATCAATTTTATTATTATATATTATTCATCTTTTTTTATTGAAGGCAAATCCTGTAATTATTCTATTGTTTGTTTAAAAAGTTTTCTCAATATTATTTTTATTTAAGTTTCCAGTTTCTTTTTGAGTTACAATTTGATTAAATCGATTACTTAGTTCTCCATAATATAACTGTTTTGTTTATTATTTTAAAATATAGTTCCTTTCTCATGAGTTTTCCTTTCTCATGGGCGTCGTTTTCATGAGAAAGAGTTTATTAATTGACAAGATTAGCCTTCAAATTATCTATTGACATTTTCATTTCAGGTCATTATCATAATTATTATATTCTGTGTTTGATCTCGTATAATTATGTCCTCTATTCTCTCAACGTACAGGGTAAATATGATAATTGTTATTATTGTTATATTGAGATGAGTAGCTCTAGTTCTAGTGACTCTGAACAATCACCTAGTGAATTCGAGGTTTCATTATTACGTTTACCTATTGATTTAAAAGTAAAATCTCTGGATAAATCAGAATTATTAGAGCTAGGCAAACAGTTAGGTATTCACATCCCTCAATCTGTTAATATTGAATACTTGAGATTCGCTGTTGACTTGGCAAAAAAAGTTTGTATTTATGTGGACCACGATTCAGGAGCTAGAGATGCTCTAAGTCGATTACTTAAGTTAGGGTCCCTGTCTCAACGCGATCGTATTATCTTCCCTATGTTAGCCGATTACGAGCGAATAGTAGGCAAGCTAGGCAGAAATCAAGAACACATCTACGACACAGTAGCTCCCGATAACTTAGCAAATATCCTAATTCCAGAAAATAATATGGCAGGGAATGATAAAAGACCCTTTGCGAAACCCGAAAGCTATGGGGGTACAAAGAGTGAAGACTTCAACGAGTGGTTGAAAACCTTCAATAGGGCAGCAAAAATAAATAAGTGGGATGAGGATGATAAAATCTTGTATTTACCCCTCTACCTCAAGAAAACAGCATTGGCAATTTTCGACATATTTTCGGATAAAAATGAAAACGCGACATTTCTTGATGCAGTAGGCCACTTAAAAAGTAAACTTGTAGACCCTGTTCATGAAGAGACAACCAGACAAAAACTCGAAAACAGAAACAAATTACCAACAGAAACATACACAGAATACACCGCAGATATAATAAAACTTTGTCACATTCTTGAGCCTCAAATGTCAGAGAAAAGAATAGTAGGATATGTTTTGAGAGGCTTAGACGTAGGAGCATTGCAACATGTTGCTTTCATGGACAATGCATCAGTTGAAGATTTAGAGAAAAATCTCGCCAAATATGAAAGATCTCGCTTCCTTCTAGACAAAAAGTTAGGAATGCATAATGCTTCAATCGAACAGCCTGTCCAAAAAATAAATGTAGTAGATACTTTAGAGAAGAAATTGAACGATCTGAGTATTGTGGTGAAAAATTTGAGTAGAAATGTAGGTCAATCACAAAATCCCAATCCTAATAGACAGTTTGGAAATAGGAGCGGAAACTTTTCCCACACGAAACAAATCAGAACAACTTCCAAAGACAACCTTATTCAAACAATAATAATTACAATGATCGCGACAGAAACACACAATCACATAATCCTAATCCTAATAGACAGTTTGGAAATAGGAGCGGAAACGTCTTCCCACACGAAACAAATCAGAACAATTTCCAAAGACAACCTTATACAAACAATAATTACACACAATCAACATCAGTCAATTACAGGACACCAATCAACCCTAATAGGACTAGATTCTGTACATACTGTAAGAGGAATAATCACTGGAAAGACGATTGTTTTTTCTTATCAAAAAACTCGAATACAGGATCCCGAGCCTAGACGAATCGGATATGAACTTGGGATCCGGATTTGAAAAACAAAGCGCTGAATTTCCATTTGATAATTATTCTCCAAATTCAATTGATAAAGAAGAAATCACATGTAATATAATATCTTCTGTATCAATGAAAGATGAACAATCCAAAGCGATAGAATTTGTCAGGCAGTTTTTTCTCAATGCCAATAATAATCAGTTATACTCAAATGAAAGTGAAATTAATTGCTCTAACGAAATAGAAAGTGAAACCAACTTCAAACAGCTATTGTCTTCCGAAATGCATGCTCAGCACGAACTTGGAATGAATGGATCATTGACTAAAGAGAGAAGAATTCAAGTCCCAGTACTTACTATTAATGGAAAATTCAAAGGAAAAGATGTATCAATTACCATTGACACCGGTACGAACGTAAACATAGTTCAAAAAAATCTTTTAAGTAGCGATGATCTAAAACATTGAAAAATAGTAGTATTGCTTTATCGGTAGCTAATGGTTCATTAATGCCGATCACAGGAATGATCTCGAGTGAAATTCAAATACATGACAGGAAATTCGAAGTAAATTTAGTAATTTCTGAAGACTTACAGGCTGATATTATTGTTGGAAATTCCTTCTTCTCAAAATATAAAATGAAATTAGATTATGAGAATAACATCATTTCAATGACCGATAATGGTAAAATAGTCGAATTAGACATGGATAAAGAGTGGATTTGTACATTAAATAGATTACACAACGATTCTGAAACAAATATTACAAAGAAGTTTGCATACCCAATCCCGTAAATTTCGTCAAATGTGCTCTTGAAACAATAATCCCCGCTCAAAAAGACGTGAATGTCAAAGTCAATCTAACACAAAAATTGCTCAAAGTATCCCATTTTACTCCAAATGAATCGTTATTACATAATAAAAAATTGCATGTGCTTTGGAATGAGGATGATTTTGAAACAAACATGAGTGAAATTAGAATTTTGAATCTAGGAAGGCAAGATATAAGATTGTTGCATGAAACTATTATTGGTGAAATTGAAGGAGAAGTTTGTAATTACGACGAATCTGTTTCATTAGTAGACTCTGTTCTATTCGATGGAGGGGGTTGTGAAATAGATATTAATAAAGATCTTACACCAGAGCAAAATTCCAAAGCGAAAAGACTCATCAATAAATACAAACACTATTTTCAACAAACGAAATTGATTTCGAGGAAGCGAAATTACCCGAATACAAGTTCAAACTTACAGATTACACACCCATTGCTAAGTCACCGTACAGATTACCTATCGCTCAAAGAACAGAAATAGACAGACAAGTAGAGTTATTGATAAAAGCAGGAATAGTTGTGAAACCCAGAGTCATTATGCTTCTCCCGCATTTTTAGTTACTAAAAAAGACGGTGGATTCAGATTGGTTGTAGACTATAAAATGTTGAACGAGAAAATATTACCGGATAGATATCCCCTTCCCCTTCTTCAAACAATTTTTGATTCTCTTGACAATTCGGATTACTCCTTTAAAAATTGACTCATGTCCTTTCCCTTCCTCATCGGAGTGTGCAGTATTTGATCAGATTCATCGAACGGAGCTGCAACTTCTACAACTACAAGACGGCATTTACATTGGCAGCGATGACGACAACACTCCAGCTGAGAGCGAAAATCGACTACCACGCCGCGAACGCTCTATCGATACGATCGGGGCGGTCCTAAACTGGTGTTGCGGAGTAGCTACCGACGAAGAATTGGGCGCATACGTGAAAACCGAAACCGACATCACTTCTCATCTCAGTAATCTTCAAGACTTCGTTCACGCTGAACATGTCGAATTGATAGACAACACACGCAAGATGAACGGCATGGCAGAGAACGTGAAGAAAGTATTGAACAACATGAAGCATGACCTTATTCTTTGGCAAGAATCATTCACCCAACAGAATGAGTTTCAGAAAGGGAATACTACAACCGATGTACTGAAAACACAACTGAGGACTACTATTTTCATGTATATGATGACTCTATCTAACAACTACAATGAAATCGACATGAGATGCTACAATCAACAACTTTCTCATTACGTCATTTCAAAAGAAGACCTAAACAATCGACTTCAAGAACTCGAAAAGAAAATAAACAAGAGAAACTTCACCATATCAACAAAAGACAACGATAAAATTCGAAACTTGAAACTAACATCCTGCAGAAAATCCGACAACGAACTATTGGTTACCCTCAAAATACCAATAAAGAAGAAAAATTCAACTATTTCATTATTCCACCTGCAATCTATCCCGCTTCATTGGAATGGTCATACCTGCCGTTTGACCTCCCAACATCACCTGATACTTAGAGAAGAAAATAAACTGCAAATCCTGTCAGATGACGAAGAAGACGATTGCCAGTTCAAGCAGAAAGGCCTCTGCTTGATTCCAAGGAAAAAGATGTCGAACTCCGCCACCCAAGCCACTTGTCTCCACCTTCTAACATCAGAAGCAGACGTATCGGAGCTACGAGAAGTCTGCAAATTTGATTGTAAAGCAACTGACAATCAAACCCTAATCACTCGCCTACGAGAAGACACCTTCCTATTCCACAACACCGGCAAAAAGACGACAATTCGCTGTAAAAACTCAACAACTGAGGTCCCAAGCAACAGTCCAGGAACCCTATCACTCCACATCCCTTGCAACTGCGAACTTCAAGACGACAACGGCGACGTACTGATAAGCACTCTTTATCCTTGCGACTCCCGTTCCCATCCTTCTCCAGCTATTAATAACTTAATTCCTCACATGTGGACAAATTTATCTAAATTGAGCATCCCAATTTTTAAACATGAGACTCTGCCTCAGTACTTAAACCTTTCGGAAATCTTAAATGAAAATTGGCACTTGAATTTTTCAAAATTTGAAGAGCACAACTCATTCTCAGAAGACATTTTCCATCATGTTGAAATGCCAAATAACTTTGATTTGTTAGGGGTGAACAATAAACTGATCATTTATATTATTATTGTCTGGCAAACACTGATAACTGTTATATTCTTGTATTTATGTCTTCAAAATTATATTAGAAGAAAGCAAATCAACTGAGAGTCCCGAAACGTACTCCAATTGTGGACTACCCACAGGAGCTTTAAGAATATATTGTGTTTTAGTAAAGTAGTATGTAATGAAATCATTAAAATAATGGGTTAGGATATAGGAAACTATGCAAATAATAATTACTTATTCACTATTATTGTATCCATTTACTCTTTTATGCTATCGATTCAAATATTTTCCCAGATTAGAAGATAAACTATTTCAATTATTATTATTCTTATTTTCAAGGTCCACAATATTATTTTGCTTACTCGAATACTATTCGGACTTGATGTTTAATTTTTGCATTATGATTCAATTTTATTACTTTCGTAGATTTTGTAGGTTTAATTTTATTCATCAATATAATTGAAATTTTTTCCATTCAATTCTTATTCAGATATGAATGTATTGAATTGTTGATTTGAAGTTGATTGATGTGTTAGGCTAAGTTTGATTTTTATGAATTAGTTCACTATAATGTAATTTATATCACTTGCATTTAGCTTATGAATTAGCACTCACATAGATTTAAGGTATTCATTGAAAGTTATGTTACATATAAATATCCAATTAGAATAATATTGTGAATAATAATAATAATTTTAGCTTGCGGTAATTTTGACTTTAATTTTTGAAATATTATTGAAATGTGTAAAAATTAACTTAGAGAGATGCCGTTTTTTCGATAACTTCGGGCCGAAGTTTAGGGGGACCCGGGGATGTAATAGAACTACATAATTTTTATTATTTGTCATGAATTTTCACAATGAATCGATAAATTGTTGACGACGGTGAAAATTCATGACAAGTAAAATTATGGAAAAAATGAGAGGCTCTAGTCAGTCGGTTACGAGGACGGGACCTGGAGCTATCTACAGCAGATAATCGGGCCCGGCTCTACCCTTCTTTTCCGAGACTCCATTTTCCTGGTTCAGTGAGTTCAGTGAGCTAATATTATCAATTTTATTATTATATATTATTCATCTTTTTTTATTGAAGGCAAATCCTGTAATTATTCTATTGTTTGTTTAAAAAGTTTTCTCAATATTATTTTTATTTAAGTTTCCAGTTTCTTTTTGAGTTACAATTTGATTAAATCGATTACTTAGTTCTCCATAATATAACTGTTTTGTTTATTATTTTAAAATATAGTTCCTTTCTCATGAGTTATAGAGTTAGATCAATTTACCTCTCGCAAGCCAAGCGATTCCCCTATTATAAATTGTTACCATAATGTCTAGGGTTGTTCTCACAACCTTATAATACCATCACAATACCATACATAATATAACCCCAATATATGCCTTAAATTTAAATACCCCATTACAACAATTTTTATAAAATTTTAGTCCAAAATAAACATTAAAACTATAAATTATAACTCATTATTGTTTATAAACAGATAGTTCAAGTGCATAGTTGAAGTGGTGCGAGAAGAGGTTATTATTGTATATAAACAGATAGTACACAATCATTAAGGACCTGAAGTATCTATTGAAAATATTTTTCCCTGGCAGAAAGAAACACTTGGCACCGAATGCGACTCTTAACCCAAAGACGTGTCCCACATGTTAAATGTGTCCTCCCACTACACCACTCTAATTAGACTGCCTGCTGACAGATACCTCCCAACTAGCTCTTGATTTACTCTCGTTTGTGTGTGTGTGTGTGTGTGTGTGTGTGTGTCAGTGTGAGAACGTGTTGCACTTTTTCTATGCACTGTTATTTCAACAGAATTCTAAAATAAACATCCAGTCAAGAGACTGTCTGAACTGATTCATATGAGTCGTTATTGGAAGGACTCGGCTGGGAAGCTTACAACATTTCAAGCGTTCAAACATTTCGGAATCGTTCAATATCACTGTCATGAGCCTTATTTATAAATTTCATTAATAATATTGTGAGCTCAACATTGACAATAATTTATTATTCTCAATCAAACCTCAAAAGTAGTCAAGAACTAAAATCGATAAGCATTGTTTCAAATTGAAAAATATACATTTTGGATTTGAAAATTGAGAAATTGAATAGTATGAACAGGTGTCAAACCTACCCTACAAGCTAATGGATGCATCCCCCTCTCTATGAAATAATCAAGCTGCTACCTCCCCATCCAATTGCTGCTACCCAATTGTTTCTGGAACCCAAGAAATTTCGCTGGTTTTCATTCCAATCACTGCTGACCTTTTTTATTTAATTTATTTCTCATCGAATCTCAATCCAGCTGTTCACCCTGTTGTCAATATTTGCAGTAGCAGAAGTCTTCGGGGTGAATTACAGCATTTGATTAAGATTTTAATTTAATAATAATAATCAATTTATTAGAATTTGAATAATTACAATATCTCAATAATTTCCATCTGTAGACTGGTTGGCCAATATGGCTTCGTATAAAATGAACGCTTTTATCCAGGAATTGTCAGTTTGGTGTAAGGGTAAAGGTAGACGCACACAGATCGTCATCGGACGGACGGCACGCATCGGACGATTAAATTTGATGCATTGTTTTCAATTGGAGTGCGCATACCTATACGGATGCGGATAGGTATGCGCACTCCAATTGAAGCATCGAATTGATCTAATCATCCGATCCGTCCGATGCGTGCCGTCCGTCCGATGACGATCTGTGTGCGTCTACCTTAAGCATTCCTGACCGGCAATTAGAAGGTTCTGGGTTCGATTCCCAGGCTGAAAAATAATTTTTGAATAGTAGCGCTCATCGAATTTTCATCTAGTTGTTCACCCTGTTGTCAATATTTGCAGTAGCAGGAGTCTTCGGGGTGAATTACAGCATTTAATTTGGATCTTCGTTTAATAAAAAAAACTTTTTTCATTGTTTTTGGAACCACCATGATTTGAAAATTCCAAGGACGTAGTCTGTGTTTAACTCCCCACCCTTTGGCACCCATGATATCTTTTGAAGGATATGAGTTACAGTGTCCAAATAGTATTGAATAGCATATATAACCTGTCTGCAGAAGGATAGCATGTATCACCTACACACAATTACGAATGGAATAAATAAATATTACATTTTCATGTTTATTATTTTTAATGGTCATCAAGAGTGGTAAAAATAGTATTAGTTGAAAATCGATTATTCAACACCATGTCATTGTTGAAGAGTATAACCATAGAGAAACTATAGCGTAAGTAGATATCCCATGGTATAGGGCGTTTATGTCGCAGCTTTTACTGTTATCTCAAGCCGACTACTGTCTATTATTGTCGATTTTTACTGTTTTTACCGGGTAAGAGTGTATGAACGGCACAATATGAGAAACTACCAGCGTCATAAAGCTTCACAGGAAAGAACTACGTGGACTATCATCTTGAGATAACAGTAAAAGTTGCGACATAAACGTCCTATACCATGGGATATCTACTTATGCTATTGTTTCTCTATGGTATAAATTATTGAGTAAAACGATGCTATGATGCTAAATTGGTTATTCTATGGTATTAAGCATGGAAAATGTTAAAATTTTCAATTTTTGTGTTTCAGCAAGTAGTCCATTACACTTTTTTCAATTCTCGTGTTTCAGCGAGAAGTCCATTAACACTTCCCCTTCAATTTCGTTCAATGACTGACTATCCCATAACCAAATAGCTTCGATACTTCGATTTTATTAGGCATTTAACACCATCATAACCCTAAACAAAGCAGTTAATTTGTTTATCCTAATCACCCTTCACGCTGAACAGTATACTTACATAAGACATGCTTGAAATTCCGAACTCGATTTTCATAATAAGCTTAGGGGACTTAACGCCAAGTAACACCTGTGGTCTTATTATCTTCTTTCTGTATACATTCTGGCGCCTGGCTGAGCTGAATTTGGAGCAATCTAGTTTACACATTCTAGTTTAAACAAGCCGAGAGTACTCTGCCGTCCAATATAGGCTGCTCCAAACTTCAAATAGCACATGACTCCCCGGGCTATGATTATAGCACAACTTCAAACACTAGGATACAGTTACAAACTTTATAGCGTTGCTGTTTATACCGTTGAAGTAGCTGCCAAGCTATGCGCTTCAAAGTACCTACTTAACGCGAATCCCATACAAGTTTGACAACAAGTCAACTAGGGCACGGCTTTTATAGTGTTAGTTGAGAAAGAGTGTTGGAGATCAGTGTTATTTCTATAGAATAATAAACTGTAATGCGCTTGATAGTATTGTAAAATTAAACAATGGAAGATATTGATTGATAAAACATATAACATTGTTTCTAGCTGATTGACTATTCAATGGAAATCGATTCGATCCAAGTCTCCTCAATTCAAATTTTCTCTAAAAAAATGCGTTTCTTGAAAATGAGTTCTATGACTTTGGAGGAATGATGAGCTGGAAAAACAATTTTGGGAAGGACTATTAGATTCATTTTTATGATGATGATCAATGATGAATATGGTCAGGAGAGGCATACAGAATTGTTTGATAAGTGATAGGAGATTTGAAACCTCAAAAAAATGTATGAAATAAATGAAACAAGCTCCAATTTTTGTACCTGAATTGGAAATGTACCGTATTGAAATTCGGGTGGGAAGATAGTGTTTTTTGCTGTGCCTGTTGTTCCTTTCCCTATTATTACAAGGAGCTATTGTAATTGAATAAATCTTCTTCTTCTTCTTCTTCTTCTTCTTCTTCTTCTTCTTCTTCTTCTTATTTTTCTTCTTCTTTTTCTTCTTCTTCTCTTCTTCTTCTTCTTCTCTTCTTCTTCTTCTCTTCTTCTTCTTCTTCTTCTTCTTCTTCTTCTTCTTCTTCTCTTCTTCTTCTTCTTCTCCTCTTCTTCTTCCTCTTATTTTTCTTCTTCTTCTTCTTGTTCTTCTTCTTCTTCAGCCGTCCCATCAACAAAATCCAGACAATGTCCTCCCCAAGCCACCAAACCCTTTCACGCTAATAAGCATTCTCTCTGTTACTCCTCCTCAATCTCCATCTTCACCTTTCCAGCCTGTCATTGAATCGATTTCAATGATTTGATAAATATATTGGCATCTATTTTGGATAATACTCCCTCTGCAACAGTTACATATTTTTCAATAAACACATCTTATAGAAATGACACTCATATCTCCTTGGGAGTTTGAATTCAACCGCCGTATCACAACTCACAATTTCACCTTTATTATTCCTATCGACTAAATGTGGTCCTCTTATTACTTCTTATTAACAGCTGTTAGTTGATGTTAGGTTTTCACTCAGCTACTAGCACCACATTACTTGATAGCCGGTCGTTTCTCACAGGGGGCAGTAGTTGGTGAAGGAGTAGGAGGAGGATGAGGAGACGGGAGAAGAGGTGGAAGAATAGGAAGAGAATGAGAAGGAAGAGGAGAAGGAGGAAAAGGGAGAAAAGGAGGAAGAAGAGTATGACGTGGAAAAGATGAGGGAGGAGCACGAGAGAGTGAGAAGGTGGTTGGTAGAGGAAGAGGATCTGGATGTGGAGGAGAAGGAGGAAGAGGAGGAGGAGAAGGAGGAAGAGGAGGAGTAGAAGGAGGAAGAGGAGGAGGAGGATGCAAGAGGTGCCACACTAGTTGTGAGAGACACGAACTTCCGTTTGAGTGTTGTGAGTTTCCTCTTTAAAGGCTCGCTCTGTAATTTTCGACACGCTACCCTCAGGCCCAGGGTTGAGGTGAGGTTTTCAATTGCGGTCTCTGTTTCTATAAATGGAAACGATTCTGTCTATTCATGTCTGGCAAGGTTGTCGTATTAAATGTTGGAATCATGTCACATTCATATCCTACATAATATAAAATTTGGGGTACCGAGCTTCGCTCGATATTTATCTATTGATAAACAAAACACAATTCTTTAAAATTATTGGGGGAGGACTAATATGCAAAGCTCAAAAAATTTTCTCCCCCGAATTTCGATTTATACACTATAATTAGTCAAAAAAAAGGTTATGGTCCATACACTTGAATTCAGGTCAAATTTCCAGTCCAAACATTTTGAAAACAGAGAAGTTCCAATTTAGATTGTTTACAAACCAAATTGAATAATAGTAACACTCACTAATCACTTTAAACTGTAAAATAATCTAATTTTTATTTAACGAAAATCCTAAATAAATGCTGTAGACATTGACAACAGGATTAACAGCTAGATGGAAATTCGATGAGAACTACTATCCAAAAATTAGTTGCCAGCCCGGATGAACTAAGAGTAGTGAGTATCATCCTTCTTATCACAATGTCATTCATTGAGGTACTTATTCTCTTCAAACATGTTCTGTAATTTCAAATTCCTCACGAGCTTTAGTCTTACTTAATACTTCTTGTATCTTATTGTTATACATTCTATTTACGTTCATAGTATGATTCATATTGAATAACTAAGAACGGTTAAATAATTCAGAGATCTTTCGAATGTTCACTTAATACTTCTACTTGTATCATTGTTTTACATTCTCTGTACATTCATAGTATGATCCATATTGGGTAACTAAAAACTGTAAAATAATTCAGAGATAATAAGAAAACAAAGATATTGTAAAATTTCACTAAAAATTTTATTAAAAACTTTAAAACAGAACCATGGTTTCACGTAGTTAACCAACGCATCATCAGCTGTACTGAGGAACCATCAATTCTACTAATTTTATTAATTCAGAGATCTTTCGAATGTTGACGTCAAATACATTCCAAGTCTCTATCCACGTCCTTTAGATGTCAAATACCTTTCAAGCTTTTAGCTCCAATTCAAAGCTAGAATGTCGAATATTTCTATATCCGGCATGTTTCTCCTGCGTTCAATAACCTTCAATCCAGACTCCTATGTTTTCTCACTTCAGAAACCATTCAGTAAACACTATCTGGAGTGTTTGTCCAGTTGCCAAGAGTAATCCCCTTATTTTTGTATCACCAACAAACGGTTCTCGGTAATAAGATGGGGCAGAAAAAACTAATCAAAGAATGCGCTGGGAAAATTGCGACTGCATTTGGATTTTTTTTTTAAAAGTTGTCGTATATAGGCGCCCCCATTAGTAGCGCCACAGAAAATAAAGGAAGTGTTCTTTTCTCTGTGATAGGCGCCAATAAGGAGAGAGTGCAGTCACAAAGAGTAAGTAACAGGCATTGCTTTGGCAGAAGCTCTGGTGTATATGTTTGTACAGAGGAACGATAATGTCTTGTACTTGGTGAATGTAGGAGTAGAGCAGCATCTGATGAAGAAGCAACAGCAACATTTTCAGCAGCATCTGCAGCAAAATTTGTATCAGCAGCTGCATTAAAAGTAGCAGTACTCGAAGCAGCAGGAAAAACAGTAGGAGCAACACCATTTGCAGCAGAAGCAGTAGAAACAGCAGCATCAGCAGCAACATTTGCAGCAGCAGTATCAGCAGAAGCAAACGACTTCTACAGAGTGCATCTTGGTCCAAGTTGTCGCCTGCAATGCTGCGCCAAACGATTAACGTACTCGGAATTTGTAAGCCACATGTTACGGTTTGTGTAGTTGCTGTGATGTAGGTTTTGTTGTCGTGTAGTGGCGTCTCCACGGCCTGGGAAGCCGATCATCGAATGCAGTTACGGGATGCGTTTATACAAACCGTGCGAGCTCATTGATTACTGTTGAGAGTTTCTGGTAGTGCGGTTTGTTGAAAGAAAATTTGTACTTATTCAGTGGCTTGTGTTATTGGTGAGATGGTGTCTGTCTTTGGGAGAGGTATAAGTGAGGGTACACCTGTTTCTTCTCTTCCAATATTATTTTAACGATAAAACCTTGCTCTACGAATGAATTATTTCCTCGCTTCACAAATAAATTATTGAAGGAGATTTTTCAATTGTTATTTTCACTCAATTTGCAAATGAAGATTATATATAAAAAATGTATTATCATAAAAGTGAGTTAATTCAATGAGACTGTCTACATTTCGAATGTGGGTTTTTAATCCAGCAATTGGAGAGTTTCAGTGAGAAATAATTGAATCTGTGACTTTGAAGCTTATGAATGTCAGTTTAGATATTTACCAAAATAAACTTGCAGAGCTTTACCAAATAAACGTTATTCTATGGTATGGATAAGTAGTTCTTCTATGCTATAGAGTTGACTCTCCCAACGAAAGCTTGAGAAAAACACTTACATCAGAAAACATATATATATATATATATATATATATATATTATATATATATATATATATATATATATATATATATATATATATATATATTTAAATATCAAACGCTGCAAAACTGTAGAAATCAATTTGAAAAAATATGTAGAATAGGGTATGTTTCAAATGACTGGCTCAATCCATCAACATTTCTACAACTCCTTCGAGAGTCTCCTCTCAGAGCACGATTCAACGATATTGTCCTCTGCAGCTTGAGTGGAGAGAAATGAAAACTATCCTTAATTTCACTAAAAGAGAAAGTTCTACAAGCAGGAAATATTTCATGTGAAATTGTGATCATGTTACAAGATATTCCTTAATAAGAGCAATATGAAAACTTGTAGTACGCTTTTTCAACTTGAAAATGACTCAAGTTATGGTCGAAACTAGTCGTGATATTTTAAATAAAAAGGGTACGACAAGTTTTCATATTGTTCTCATTAATTTCTAAAACAGTAGCCCATTCAAGTGAAGTGTTTTTATAAGATACTCCTCATATTCTTTATATTCCTTACATCGCTTTGAAACATAAACACTTCTGTACTAGTTCTTTCCCAAAATATATTCCCTCATAGTCTTAAAATCACAGTATTATCATCTTCAAATATAACTGTGTATAGATGGATGGAAAATTTGGTTTTCGAGAGAAAACTAGAATTAGGAAAAGATAAATAACTCACCAAGAAAATTTCTGGCCATATTCAACCAGGTTTCTTCTTCACTTTAACAAAGAACTGTTAGAGTGAATGATGAAGTGGAGTAATATTTGTATATATAGTGAGGGCCACGTTATAATGACAGTATTTGATCAACTTTGGTTTTGCTATCCTTGTCTATCATTCGACAAAGCCGGTGTTACTATCCTTTTCTAGGTTCACAACGATGCCAATTATGTTTTTGACAGTGGAGAAATATAATTAATTGACCCTAAAGAGACACACAGGGGTGTTTAACACCCCAAGAATTTTTTTTCTGTTCTGCAGTTGACAATATCAAACAGATGGGAATTTATGCCCAGTCTAAATTAGGTTTGTAGTATTGTCAACTACTCTCCACCACTTCCAGTCAGTAATAGCATTCTACAAGGTCACCAGCTCATCTTGTTCTTCGTTTGGGGTGTCTAACACACCAGAGTGTCTTTGACTTTTATCAAACACTTTTATTACAAAGATTTACTTGTATTGTCACTACGAATGTGGTATGGGATGATGGATCAGATTGGAATGAATGCTATGATTCTCTACAACTTGAGATTCAAAACAATAAAATGAAGAGACGTGAGTTTTTGATGAAGTTGTCATTGGCAATGATCAAGCCATTCGTGCAAACCAGATTAGGAGCTCCAACACGTAGGCGGAACATACATACTTCTAAAATTGGTATAAATATTGATAAGCAGTGCTTTACTTTTGATTTATGTATGCACTTGGAACAAAAATGATGAAGTATGGTCTAAGTACTTGTTTTTTTCATATTTTTCAAAGAAGAATGCAAAATTAAATTGGGGTGTTCAACACTCCAGTGTGTCTACTGTGTTAGCATAAAGTAAGTGTCTCTCTGTAGGGTTAATGCAGAGAATCGGCATCGCTATTCTTCTATCTTTATCCACTGCCATTATAACGTGGACCTCACTATATAATCCTTGTAATCTTGTATCAGTATTTCTCGCGGTTTGTATAAACGGAGCCTAGACATGCCTAGAAACAGTACGGCTGCCAAGACAGAACAAACAAAAGCTGAGTATATTGTACGGCAGTTGGTTACACATTACTCTGGCGACCATTTAGTCCTCAATTGCTAGGAACAACCACAAACAGCACCCATCCACCTCTGGAGATACTTGCAGATAATGCAAGGATAGTTGGTACTTGCTACACTACAGGACCTGCCAGCCATTATCATCATTATGGCCTTGCTCTCGGTGTAATCGGGGCTTAATTGTCGAAGACAATGAACAGATAAATCGGGTAAGGCGTTCAATGTGTAGTGCTAGTGTCCCCGGATATGTTGGAGTTCCAGCAAGGGTGTTGTTGGAGTCCTCCTCTGCTTTTTCACAGAAAAGAATGTCGCTGGTCTGATTGTTTTTCGACTTGGAAACTATTGGTTGATGTCTCATCAAACGATAATTATTTATCATAAAATAATCAGAATGATCATCAAAATCATCAAATGATTGATATTGCACTAGACTATCACTAGTAGTTCTGTGAACAGTAGACCTCACGCAGTATTCTCATCCACAAGAGCTTGATTGAAACTATAGACCTTATGGTAATACAGTAATAGACTGGCTTCTCCACACATCTGTGTAATCACTTATCAGCTGATTTATGATGAATAATTCCATAGTCTGATTTTTACTCCAATATTGGCGTATAAAGGAAGTTCCTTTTTCCTTTCATATTATCCTTGAAATCCAAAATTTCAAATAACCTTGTATATGCGTCGACGCGCAATCAAAAAAGGAACATACCTGTCAAATTTCATGAAAATCTATCACCGCGTTTCGCCGTAAATGCGCAACATATTAACATTAAGAGAATTAATGCCAAACCGTCGACTTGAATCTTAGAACTCACTTCGCTCGGTCAATAATATCATATTACATTCATTACGATTTGAAGCCTATAGATAGAAAATTTCATTCTCCACTAGTGTTCTATGTATATTATTGTATAGTGAGAATCAATCTAAAAGATACTTGAATACACCTGCTCCATTTGAAGCGTCTAATTTTTATGGAAAGAGGTTAAAGTTGGATCACTACGTAAACTTGTGAGACATTGGAAGCGTAACCCTGCGAACTTGTGAGAATGCCATAATGGAATTTCAATAGAAACTGCTTACATACATCCTTTTTTACATATAAACATTTTAACATTCAAAACAATTGAAAAATTAAGAGAAATGCCAAACCGTAGACTTGAATCTTAGACCTCACTTCGCTCGGCCAACTAGACTAGTGACTGAACGGCAATCAATTTTTTTTTCTCTTGTATGAATTGAGATTGTGAATTACATTATAGGAGTAGGTGTTGCTTCAAAACAGAACGGAAAGGCATTTGGAAAACGTAGGCTACTTCTGGTGAAGGTCTCTGATGAAAGAGTTCTTCTGGAGTCAAGATTATATTGCTTCTAGAGACTATAATATATTGATGGTCTTTTCCAATTAAACTGCTCATTTTATTTCATTTGAATAACATCTTTTGAATAATGATACAAATATAATCTTCAAAGAACAATTGCGTATTAATTTGAGTGAATTTAGATTGAATTATGTATGATCAATTTTAACACAATCTTGTTTAAAATGGAACTCGAGGTAGATCTCATTATTCCGGCTTTGAGACCTGAGAGAAGAGAATGTAAGCTACAAATGAATGAAGATTATTTAGTCTTGAAGGTATTTCAAATAGATAAATTCGTTGGATATGCAGAAAATTTCAGTTTATCCTATTAATATTGAGCGAGCAATTTCTGTACATCTGTTTATATATTATTTATATCTGGCTATTTTTATACCTGGTTATTTGTGTTCAACGGATCTCAAGAACGGCTCTAACGATTTTCACGGAATTGCAACATAGTAGGTTTATGATATAGGAAATTCAATTGCACTAGGTCTCATCCCTGTGAAAACTCGCTGAAGGACATCAAAAGGATAACAATTATTCATCCTAAAACATCTGGAAAAACAGATGATAATTTCGTCGTCTGTAGAAACAGAATTATTTCCAGCTGTGCAATCAATCAGCGAGAAATATTATTTAGAAATTCTAATCTACTTGATCGAAATAATCCGATTTGTTGACATGACATGATAATCATTCTAAACTAGAGTATATCATAATTTCAAAGTTAATAACTTTTTGACAATTTTAAGTAATTAGTGAGTTTTATTTTGTTATTAAATTTGGTTTGTAAATGAGAACCTATTTAAATATGAAATATTTCCCGATATTGAGAAATTAAGTGGAATATCATTCTCATAATCAGCATCGCCTCCCTTTCTCTTCGCCTACGTACAACTCTCAAATGCTCATGCATTTGATATGCTCATGATATGAGCTCATCCTCTCAATTAGAGCTCCTTGGGTGGATAAATGAAAAAAAATATTGGAATACAAAGAAAATTTATTCATAAATATTCAAGTATCAACATGAGTTTGTAAATAGCGTTGAAGAGAATAGGAAAGGAAATGTAAATATTCAACTAATATTATTGGAGAGAACTGTTGAAATTGAAATATTCAGTATATTAACCAATAGTCAAAAATCATTTTTCGAAGTAATTATTGTTTTTGAGAAATGGAACAATTATCATACATAAATTAACAACTCTGAGAGAGGTGAAAGATGGGAGTACTCATACATAGGATGCTCATCACTCAAGTCCATACATTGGCATTCAGTATTTAGTATGACACTTCACAAAATTCAATACAATAATTATTATTATTATTGAGATTGCTGACTTTGATAATTGAATATCTTATTGTAGATTTTGGTGGAATGTGTCCAAGAAACAGCAATTCAAGAGATTCCTAATAGATCTACTCACATTTTGATCTAATCTCATGTTACTTTGCAATAATATCATAACAGTTTCATATCGAAATTCCACATGAACTCATAAATTAGCCATTTCTGTTTACTTGGAAAAAACATATTCAACAATTCACCGACGAAAAGGCTACACTAAACTAAGAACAGATCCCACAACACAACTATTTCAATCGTTACATTCCAACCCGTCATTTGACAAGGAAATTATTACAAACAGTACTGTTCCACCTAAATTGTATTCTGGCAGAATCACAGTAGGCACAACTCTGTTCATGTGTTGTACACTCATGTGCGCTTTTGTATGCAACTCTAGCACAAGGGCTTACCCACTATTAGCCCTTAAGAGACCCAGCGGAGTACTACATTCAAACCACTTTCCATTGATAATCTCCCCCTGCCATGACTTCATAGTTGGGAGTATAAACAAAAGTGGGCTGCTGCGCTTACTCTATTAGAGTTGGATCTCCCCCGCTGTTATGGGATGAGATTGCGGCTCAGGTTGACGATACTCTTAAGGACCACGTTTCCCCTTCTTGTCTTGTTTCCCCCTGATTGTGTGTTGTGTGTTTCCCGCTTAACTGAGAGGGCCAATCAGGCCAATTGGCCTCTCAAGGGCGGTTGCCATCATAGACCTACACCCTAGACATCCCTTGCATCTTGCTTGGAAAGCGCTGCTCATTTCTATGCGGCGTACTCTATCGTGAATATCAATCTTTTCGACCAGGTTTAGTTGAGGGGTTGTAGACAATTGGTTGTTCCCCCAGATATTGTGTACAAGAGATCTTCTAGTGGTGATTGTTGGGTCCATGTATTGGTCCATATTGTCACGGAAAGAGTTTATAGAATTATGATCTTCCAATTTTTTAAGCATAGTAATCGGATCATCTGGTCGGATTCATTGAGCTAGTTTCAAATTAGAATTCTGAGATTTCACGTAATAGTTATTTGTGCAACTAGTGCGCAAAGTGACAGTTTGCTGCACCGAAAGAAACGTTTACGCCCGAGCCGTAGTCGAGGGCGGAATGGTTTCTTGAATGCAGCAGAAGAACTCTGTGCACGTATTTCACATCAATTTTTCCTACAGTTACCATTGAATATGAGAAGTGATTGATTATGGGTGAAATGATGGCTGTAATCCATCAAATGTTTGGCTGTATAATTTTGTTATTAATAACAACTTTAATTTATTTTAAACTTGATAATCCAATTGAAAATTAATAATCGATAATTTATTAAAATTAAAAATTAAATTAATCCAATTAATTTGAAAATTTGAATAATTTTGAGTAAATCCTTATTTCTAATAATTTTTCAACCAATCAATTTATGAATTAAAAAAATATTATTTGAAATAATGAATAAATAATATTCAAAATGTATAATTTAATGAGTTCTCATTTTTATTTATTTAAAAATCAGAAAAAAATAGATAGAACAAATTCGCATTCAAAATACACACCAAAAATGTCAACAGCTGATTGGGATGGCTGCAAGATAATACGCAAAGTATTAAGACTACGCAAAGTAATACTTTGCGCACTAGAGCGGAAAAGTGATTCTTTGCGTTCTGTAATCAGTGCAGGAATGGTCACTTTTCAAGGTAACTGTAGGAAAATGTTATTTCCTCCCAATATTATCCCCATCCATTGATATAATTACTATATAATTACTCCCAAATCAGATCCACAATGTACTATAGTGAGGTCCACGTTATTATGACAGTATTTTATAAACTTTGATGTTCCTATCCTTGTTTATCGTTCGACAAAATAGGTAGTACGATCCTTTCCTAGCTCCACAACGGAGCCAAATCTGTTTTTGACGATGTAGAAATATAAATTAATCAAGGAAGAGTATAGGCAACGCTGTTCTTCCATCTTTATCCACTGCCATTATAACGTGGACCTCACTATAGAATAAATCTTTGAAATTGATTGAACACTTAACATTGAACGCAGTACTAAAAGCTCTTTCTAAATTCGCGACAGACTCGCGTTTTTTGAAGAAGTATTCTCTATCGAGTGATCAGAGCGCGAGCTTGCCACGGTGCTTCAATGTTGTCGGCGGGAGCTTGACCAGTTCGTTGCGTGGGCACAGGAAGCGTGCGACCTGCGTTCATCTTGCGTACTGCTCGCGTTCCGTTTGTTTGCGGTATGCTTTTGTGTATTGATAACGTAAATGTTTATGCTCCTTCAGATATTTATTGAATGATCAATATTCAAAGAAATTTGAAGAACTTTTCTTGATGACAAGTGAAATAACAATAGTGATTCCAATATATTTTGGGAAATCGGAGTTTCTACAAGAAATCCAAAATCATGGAAAAATATAAAACAAGAATTGTTGAATAAATTTTCTTGGGGAAAAATCTCATGTATTGAATCCACTTATCAGATTCACTTATTGATGAATTTGTTTTTCTCTAACAAATATCTATGGCGTAATAATACAGTGATTGAATATGTAATTTCATTTTTTTTCATTGCTTATTTCATCACCTACATCACAATGATGAGGGGCACGTCAAGGAAGCGAATGAAAGTCGCTACTTTTGAATTACACTCTTCACTGGAAATTCCTTCAGTGAATAGAGTGGATTGTCTAAAAAGTATTTTTCTAGAGCTTGCTTAAATGGTTTAGGCTCTTTTATACTTTTTATATCGTGTGGCAGGCAATCATGAAAGCGGAGACCCTGTGTATGTGGCTGTCTCTGTGTTTTCAGCAGTCTACTGTATGGGAGGTCGAAATCGTTTTTTCCTCTTGTATTATGTTCATGTATATTGTGTCTACATGGCCTAACCGTTACATACTTTCTTATATATAGAATTATCTTGTTGATATAGAGGGATACTACTGTAAAGATTCTGTCTTATTTTGTCACTGATTCATCCATAGTAATACTTATAGTTTCTAATACTTATTTGTTCAACAGCCCTGGAAAAAATATAATCCCCTTCAAAGTATTTCTAAAAATGATCAGGGAAACTAAAGCAAGTAGGAAATTCTCCACATGTATCACAAGGCACTCTCTATCAGAATCAATGAACACATCCACCCCCAAAACCAATGTACCCCAAACGCTATTTTCGTCTGTGCTTCATCATTGCATAGGTAGGCGTTGCTGCAAGTACATTAAAGAGGCAATAATGCAGGGTGAAGCCAGCACATTACTATCTCCCAACTCCACACCATTTCGGTGACTTACAGCGTGAGTTGGGGATCGTTCAGAGGCGTTACCTTCGCGATAACGTTGAGTAAAACTGACAAGAAATACTGCAAGATGAAGTCTTGCAGGAGCTCGGTAAGAAAACTCCGCAAAGTTTGGCGAGACTTCGGTAGGAAAACTCCGCAGAGTCTGGTGCATCCTGAGAGTGGAAAAAAGGGGAACCATACCCGGTAATAGTGACGGGATGAATTGTAGCAGGGGGAGCCGCTGGCAACATCTCCCATTGTCTGTTATGTGTGGCGGTGCATCTAAATAGATATCTTCGAGGCCTACAACAAAGGAGATTGCTGCAATTGTAGCCGAATACTGCCACAAGGATGAAGATTTTAGGGGTTTCCAAGGGGCTGGAAGTCATATTGAGCCATAGGATATAAAGAGGGTAGCTCCCCCAGAAGATATGTGGCTAACAGTCTTCTACTTCAGTATACTGCAATGCACTTCAATTAGCGAGAGAGTCTGGAAGGCAGATGGAATGAAGTCTGGTACTGCGGGAATATTTTGTGGGGGACTGAAATGTGTTTGATTAATATTATGAGTCAATAACCAGATACAGGAAGTAGTCTATCAGCACGTATCGGCGTACTATTATTGAGGGAAATTGGATAATTTCATTCTGCTATGAGGTATAAAATCCATAGATATAAATATAATTGGCAACTATTGTCTTAATGCTTAATGGGTGATCACTTGCAGAACTGGCATGATGATTCCAATATTGTGAGTATTGTATCATAATTTTAATTTTATTCATTTACTCGTTGATATAATTACAAATCATATGAATATGATCGAGATAGAACAACAGGTATAGCCCAAAACTATTCTGTTCCCAAATTTTGATAAATAATGAAATGACCGAAAAAAATAGATTATGTTCTTACTAAGGAAATTTAAAGTTCAAAGTTCTGTCCAAGAATATATATTAGCTAGAAATTTTGGATTTAGAATGATTAAAATACCAAATTATAGTCAAATTTTGCACTTAATATCACCGCACTTTGAATAAATTAATTTATTTCAGAAAATTTTGGAGCCAAAAATATACACACAAATTTCAACTAGGCACAGCTGTTACATATCATAATATTACAGCTGTAATATCATAACATGTTATTTAAGGTGAATCTTAATCGATGATAATTGAGTTATGATTTTGATCATTCCTTAGCAGATTGATTCAGCAAGATGAAGGAAATGTTGAACCATTGCAACTTTTTGAAGCTATAAAATCTCTTAACTGTTCCAGTTAAGCTTATTGATAGTTCTTTCAATAAATAATACAGTAGACTATTAGATAGAAGATTAAGTAATAAGATTAGAGACTATCATAAAGCTTAGATGATAACAGATTAAAGTTATAGTTGATTGGGTAAGTTTGGAAAAAGTCACCAAATATCATCAATTATTGAGAATTATTCATTAGTAGCCTACTAGCCGGCCGGGTTGGTCTAGTGGTGAGGAGCGTTACAAACTTCAGTCTGCTAGCACCGCCTGGTTCGTGGGTTCGAATCCCGCCGATGTCATGGACGTTTGATTATATTATGAATTAAACAACGCACTTGCCATTACCCACGCCCAAGCAAAACGCTCATGTGAGCATCATCTGCAATGGAAAAAAGTATGGTTTAACTAACAATTGTACTGTATATTACTTCACTTATCAAGGTTATCCTATAAGTAATTAATTGTCTCTGTTTCTGTGGCCCCGTGGAATAATGCCACAATAATATCAAAGGTTCCTGATGTGAATCATCATGAGAAAATTCCACATTCTTAAAAAACACTTCATATTTGAATAAAAATATTCACAGTTAAATATTTATTCATTTACAAAGCAAATGAGACTAATGTGATAACATTGAAAGATAAAATAATAAGGTAGTCCTTGTGCTATTTTTCTTCCAAATTTATAGGTGAAAAAGACCAAGATAATGTAAGAATTTACAAATGTAAATTATATAAAAATGTATATTTACAAATGTACAATTTTTGTCCAAAATAAACATTAAAACTATAAATTTTGTATTTAGATATCTTGAATTAATAAATTGATTAGAAATATTCCACTCAATTACCACTTGTAACGAATAATATTGAGTTATTTAGGAAAATCTGGAACCATTGAAGAAACACAAACTTTTAAACACTACAATATTTGACTTCATGTCGTGTGAAATACATGAAAAAAGTGTGTTAATACATCGCAGCTCGGAATGGATCGAGAACCAACATCTCCATATTCTTCTTAGAATCTTATCTGTGGCCCAAGAATTATTTGTTTGTAAATTGTAAATTGTTTTTACACCCTTACTATCAGAGGCAACCTCAAGTTCCATTCACCCTCTACGAAATAAATTTCCCTCACATCTTACCCCTCGAATATATTCAAATCCAAGAGTGGAGCCTCATTTTTTCCAGCAACCCTTGTCGGTGGTAACTTTTTTGGTAGCTGTCGGGTTTCAACATTTTTCTGTAGCAAAATTCCGGTTGCAAAGATTCGCAAAGCACACAGCACAGTTTGTACTCAAGAACACCAGCGGAGATTTGCATTAATTTCAATTTCATTTCACACCATATCCATTGATTCTGGGCTAAGACCGCTTCTATGGAGGAGGCTCTTCCTCTTTCCTCCTCCCCTTTTCCTTTCTCCTTCCTCTTCTTCTACCTCTTCCTCTTCAACTTCCATGTACATGACCGGTCCCAAAATGTGCACGCTACCACTAACTCATTTATTCGTCGAAAATTTATTCAAATGAATATTCATACATTCCAAGTGGAGTCCCGTACCGTGCCTACATTATTTATGGATCTGGCAAACTGTTACTTTGAGCCTCTTTTTCTGTACTTTGTAGATTTTTGCAGCAGATTTCTCAGCCCAGATAGGAGTTGTACCAGAAATTAAAAAGCTTTCTCTCTCTCTGTACCCAGCCAAGTGTATTGGTGCTATGAACAACCCAGAGCGTGTTCGTTTGAGCAATGAGGATATTTTGGCTGTTTTGAACACCATTGACAGTGATGATGTCAAGTGACATGTGATGATGACACCATTAACAGTGATGATACTCTAAATGACAGCGATGGTGATGGTCATATTTTTGTTTTTTTTATTTTATTTATTTACAATGCAAATGACACTAATGTAATAACATTGAAAGATGTAATAATAAGGTAGTCCTTGTGCTATTTTTCTTCCAAATTTATAAAGAAGAATAGCACAAGGACTACCTTATTATTACATCTTTCAATGTTATTACATTAGTGTCATTTGCATTGTAAATAAATAAAATTAAAAAAAACAAAAATATGACCATCACCATCGCTGTCATTTAGAGTATCATCACTGTTAATGGTGTCATCATCACATGTCACTTGACATCATCACTGTCAATGGTGTTCAAAACAGCCAAAATATCCTCATTGCTCAAACGAACACGCTCTGGGTTGTTCATAGCACCAATACACTTGCGCGGGCTATAGGTGTAGCCCAAGCAACTTTGACCAGCATGTTTCAGTTTCCAATATTAAGCAACTGTAATGGGATTCCATGGAAATTCTTAATCACAATCATTATAACAATGTAGTTTATCATAAATCTCAAGAATTCAGAGATGTTTCTTCAATGTAACTATGCATTAGAATGAAAACGTCTGTCAGCCTCACAATACCCATGAATAGATAATTTTCATCGACTTCCAATCTTCACAGTCACTGATTAGGAATAGTGGAGTTCCCTCCACTCAGTTCAAACTTTATAGTATGAGTCTCTATGAATATTACAAAACATTGAACAGATGAGTAAAAGACTTCTAATCCTTGAAGCCATGCTCACTACGTTCAGTGAATCGCTAGCTAAAATACATCTCCTAGAGAAGAATATTTATGCAGCATTATTTCTTGGGAGCTTGATTTTATCCTCATCATGATGAGGAAGAAGAAGGAGAAGAGGAACGAGAAGTATCAAATAAGCTGGAAAGAAATATTATTTGTCATATGAAGATTTTGGGGAAACTATGCGTAATATTTTTTTTTTATTTATTCACAATGCAAATGACACTAATGTAATAACATTGAAAGATAAAATAATAAGGTTGCTATTTTTCTTTGTGCTTTTCCTTGTGCTATTATTCCTTGTGCTATTTACCTTACCTTTCCTTGTGCTATTTTTCTTCCAAATTTATAGGTGACAAAGTCCAAGATAAGGTTAGAATTTCACTTGTACAATTTTTATAAAATTTTAGTCCAAAATAAACATTAGAGCTATTAATTTTGAATTTAGATGGCTTAGATTGATAAATTAATTCGAAATATTCCACTCAATTACCACTTGTAACGAATAATATTGAGTTATTTAAGAGAATTGTAACTATTCAAAAAACATTAAAAATATTTATCCAGTCATGTACAATAATTATTACACAGATTCATGAGAGTAGCCATTTCCAATAATCTTTCCTAGAGTCACGCTATACCTATAGCGTGACTCTAGGAAAGATTATTGGAAATGGCTACTCTCATGAATCTGTGTAATAATTATTGTACATGACTGGATAAATATTTTTAATGTTTTTTGAATAGTTACAAATTTTCTTAAATAACTCAATATTATTCGTTACAAGTGGTAATTGAGTGGAATATTTCGAATTAATTTATCAATCTAAGCCATCTAAATTCAAAATTAATAGCTCTAATGTTTATTTTGGACTAAAATTTTATAAAAATTGTACAAGTGAAATTCTAATCTTATCTTGGACTTTGTCACCTATAAATTTGAAGAAAAATAGCACAAGGAAAGGTAAGGTAAATAGCACAAGGAATAATAGCACAAGGAAAAGCACAAAGAAAAATAGCAACCTTATTATTTTATCTTTCAATGTTATTACATTAGTGTTATTTGCATTGTAAATAAATGAAAAAATAAAAAAAAATATTACGTATAGTTTCCCCAAAATCTTCATATCACAAACAATATTTCTTTCCAGCTTATTTGATACTTCTCGTTCCTCTTCTCCTTCTTCTTCCTCATCATGATGAGGATAAAATCAAGCTCCCAAGAAATAATGCTGCATAAATATTCTTCTCTAGGAGATGTATTTTAGCTAGCGATTCACTGAACGTAGTGAGCATGGCTTCTCGGATTAAAAGTCTTTTACTCATCTGTTCAATGTTTTGTAATATTCATAAAGTCTCATACTATGAAGTTTGAAGTGAGTGGAGGAAACTATTTCGAATCAGAGACTGTGAAGATTGAAAGTCGATGAAAATGATCTATTCATGGGTATTGTGAGGCTGACAGACGTTTTCATTCTAATGCATGGTTACATTGAAGAAACATCTCTGAATTCTTGAGATTTATGATAAACTACATTGTTATAATGATTGTGATCAAGAATTTCCATGGAATCCTCATTTCAGTTGCTTAATATTGGAAACTGAAACATGAAGGTTTCACCCGCGCGAGTATTGGTGCTATGAACAATCCAGAGCGTGTTCTTTTGAGCAATGAGGATATTCTGGCTGTTTCGAAGACCATTGACAGTGATGATGACCCAGATAATATTCTGAATGACAGCGATGATGATGGTCATATTTTTGTTTTTCCTATTTCATTTATTTACAATGCAAATGACACTAATGTAATAACATTGAAAGATAAAATAATAAGGTAGTCCTTGTGCTATTTTTCTTCCGAATTTATAAGTGACAAAGTCCAAGATAAGGTTAGAATTTCACGTGGACAATTTTTATAAAATTTTAGTCCAAAATAAACATTAAAACTATAAATTTTGAATTAAGCTTGAATTAATAAATTAATTGGAAATATTCCACTCAATTGCCACTTGTAACGAATAATATTGAGCTATTCAAGAAAATTTGGAGCCATTCAAGAAACACAAACTTGTAAACACTAAAGCTCAGCTGACTGATCAATATCTGGAATGGAGATCCAGCATTGGGTTTTGGAACAAGCATTGATTCCACATTAAATCGATGTGACATTTGAAGAGTAAAATTTCAAGTGTGGCAGGAAAAAGTCATTTTAGCTTGAACTCGTCACTCCAACTCATTCTAGCCATTTTGTATAAATATGCGATTTTTTGTGAATATGGAAATTTTATAGGTTCACCAATGAATATTGTCTATTATCAAGATGGTTTTCACTATTTATAACCTGAATTTTTTTTAGTTTTCTATGATGGTCAAAGTGAGACATATTTTTCTTTGAGAATCACACTTTTTTAAAAGTATTTTTTGTTACATAATGGAGAAGAAAAATAAATTGGAATATATGTTCCATCATGTGCAATAATGCCATGAACATTCATGGCAATGTATATATGAATATTGCCATAATATGTTGTAATATTGCATGAAATGATCATTTCAAATAAAAAATGTAATGAGCTACAACTGTAGCCCGCGCGAGTATTGATTGGTGTTCCACTAGCAGGCGCGAGTACCGCAGGGTTAAGGACATGGGACAATGTGGCCTCTAAGTATGTTCAAGCAGTTATGAGACAATGTTGCAGAAAAAAACAGTCTATTAATCTCTCGATTCTCTCCAAATTATAGACTACTCATTGGCAATAGATTAACATAAGGAAGACGATAAGGGAAACTACATTGCTCTTACAAACAGTCTTTGAAAGGAACATCATGATAATTTTTTGCATACAACAAAGATGCATTAAGTAAATGAAACTGTTGATGACAAAGATGGGAGCACATCTGATTGACAGCCTGCAGATTTCGGCGTCAGAATTTTGAAGTGGTCCCACTCCAGAAAAAAGGGAAAATGGTTGCAGCATCAGACGCAAGGCTAATTCACCCTTTCTCTCTCATGCAAGTCCCTCTTATGCTTTTACCTCCCTCACACACTCCCTCACTCTTCCTAACAACTCTATCTCTCTCTCTCACACACTCTTTCTCTCTCTCTCTTATGCTCTCCCTTTTTCTCGTATGCAACTCCCTTTTCGCAGGATGTTTTTCATCTTCAGTTGCGAAAAGGGTTCTTCTCCCTGTATGTATGCACATCAGTGCATCCCACTCAGAGACCAATGAGGAGGGAGCAATGAGAAGGAGGAGGAGCATCTAGCTAATGAGTTTCAGGGACTCTTCAGACTGACTGAGAGAGGATACAATAGGAGAGAGAGAGAGAGTGAGAGAGAGAATATAAGAGAGTATACGCCTACTTTTTCACCCCCGCTTATGTCTGGGGGCAACCTAGGTATTGAAAAAGTTTTGCCATTTTGTGTTTCAAAATCTCCAGATGAGATGCAATTGAAAGTTAGAATGGCTTCTAGTAGCTATCAGTGTTCTATTGTTTTCAAAATGGGAATGTAGCTTGATGTTTCCGGAATAAAAAAGTTCTTGGAATGCTTTGGCTTTTTAGTTGTGATTATTTTCTGGTGATGGCGGCGCTCACAAGATCTTAAGGCTTGTGCGTGATAAATCTTCTTTATATGACCGATATGATAAGCTATAGTTTAGTTAGATTATTCAACTGGAAGACATAATATGGAAAAAAAATAATTTCGAACAATATGTGAGCTCACTTACCTAATGTATTTGAACCCCCACTAAATGTTTTTACTACTACACCTGCTCTAGTACATGGGTTTACCATAGTTGAGTAGGTTAATCTCCAAAAAAAATTAATTTATATTTGTAGTAAATTTCATATATTGTATTTTTCAATATTATGTATATCTTATTGATAAGATTGCTTGTTTGTATTTTAATTGAAATAAAATGTATTATTATTATTATTATTTTAAATTTGGTTATGTCATTAACAAATTCCAACACAATGCATGACACATATTTCATCTAAATGAGGATAGATAAGTTAGAATCTTGGATATAATAAATTTGACAAGTGACGAATTCAGATATTAATGAGGAATATTGTAATGGTATACATAGATCATTCTGGATAATATATAATATCTTTTGTACCTGGATAATCTCTAGTATTAATTATATGTAGTGATTTGAAACTCATCTCAAAATTACATTATAATATTCGTATGGCTTTTATTGGTGGAGAGTTCCTGACAGAAGTTCCACTCTCGCCTGAATATATCATTTGAACCGTCAATGGGCCTTACGACTGTCATACTTCAGCCGGGACCGACAGTTTAACGTGCATTACATTTAATCATCAAGTCTGAATAAGACTTGAAATACTCTGCATTTTCCTACTGGAAGTCGAAATGCACATTTTTGTAGACATTGGCGTAGGCATAATAAGTGACAGAATGCAACGAATCATGAAATTATTAACCTAGAACTGATAACCAAAGATTGCAAGGAAAATTACTTGACAACATTTTTTTTCAATAAAAATAGTAGTCAATACAACTAGCAACCATTCAAACTAATATTGGCCTAACATCTGGAGGAGAATTACTAGACAAATTCGTATGAAATCAAGTTTTATTCAATGACATCACTTACATAATAAAATTCCGTTACAAAAATGATATTACAGATCATTGAATACAATACTGTTTGCTTGAGGAAATTCTTGTCTGCAAACAGGAGTGAAATACATTCAGAACTCAGCTAAAAATGCTTATATAAACCCAAATGAAGAAAACTTATCTGAATCAAGTTTTATTATCCTAATTCATCCCACAAAAATTCATTCTAAATTCAATATTATTTTTCAATGAAAAATAAATAAATGTTTTATTGTTGTAGCAAGTGAGAACATCAAAATGCATTACAACGTCAAATGGTAACAACAAAAGCAAACACATAACAGATAAATAGAACAACTAGGTACTATACCATAACTCACAAAATTGTACATCGATAAATCACATCATAACTACGCCCAGAATTCTCTGATCTCAATGTAATAATCATCTAGTTTTCTTCATAAAATTGTCTCTATATCACCTTCCATCAAATTGTCTCCTTCCATTAAAAAGCGATAGAATTATCAACTGAATCTTTCAAGAAATTCACACATCTCTCTTTTATTGAATAATAAATTTCCCATTTATGGAGTAAGAGATGAGACAAAGTGAGTAAGCGAGAGAGAAAGTGTCATACGCATCTCTCACACAGCGAGCAAGTGAAACAAGGCTTCTGCATAGCACATAACGATCCCCGGAGAATAGACAGGAGTAACGCGGCGTTTGTAGGGATTACAAAACCTTTTGAAGAGTGCCATAAATTACCCGAATGCTATATTACGCTTGAAGCTGTAACGCTTAAGGGTTATTTATGGCATGCTCTAAAAATATCAGCCATGTTTTGAGCCCTTCCTGTCAGTGGAGAAGTGGCTCTCGGCGTGAGTGGAGTTGCACACATACACACACTGGTGAAATAACTTTAAAATTGGTACAAACCGAAAAACATTGTCTCGCTGACTAACTCCAAATAATGTGGGAGACAGACAGAATAGCGCGTTTACTGTATGTTTCATCAGTGCGTTTTAGAAAAAAAAACTGACTGAAATTCTCCCCCGTAACTATGGGTCATCTTTCTTTTCGCTGCTTTTTCACGTTTCAGTTTAGCACTAACTCAGTTCGAGGAAAGTTTCCTCTGTGTTTGTTTTCGAACTCGACACATATTTTGTTTTCTTCAAAGAAAATATTGTTCTTTCCAATTTTTCGAGCTCACATTGGATACATTGTCTGACGCACTTTTTATTGCACCACAAGATCAGTGTTGTCTCTAAAAAGGACTAGAACCAGAGTATTTCAGATTACTAGAATGGTTGATGATCAAAGCTCATTTTATTTTTTCAAGAAGCCTGTAGAGAAAATACAGCAGTGAATATTATCAACTGTGGTTTATAAATTCTGAAATCTATATTTGTCTATTGTTGAAAGTAAGGAAAGTAATAATTTTATCTATTGAAGAATGTTAAGAACACATAACCTAGCTACATTTGAACTGTTGTATAAATTAGAATTGGAACCGTTTTGGGCTTATAAGCCTGTGGTACTTTTTTGTAAATTGTGTAATTCTGAATGATTAAATAAATAAATGAATATTCAACAATAAATTATAAGTCATGATTCATTCTGTTTCATAATTTTTATAAAGCACAAATCAAGGGAGAAAAACTAAGGATAGCTTGCACTATTTCTCTCCCGTATTCAGGTGATATTGAAGAGTACAAAATAGGATCTTGTCTTCTAGGTTTTCACTGATTGTTTCCGATATTGAAAAACTGTATAAGTTAATCTAATATTAGCATTATAAGCAATATATGCATGATATATACATAATATTAGCAATATAAGAGTATAAATGTACAACATAGCATTGTCTCACTAGTCACAATACGCCTGTTCTTCATGTGTTTCGTTTGCACTGGATTCTAAATCAACTCACAACCTTTTTCAAATTAGCATTCATTTGAAGTTCAGGTTTTCCATTGTAGATCACCACTTGTAGGCCTACTCATTCCTAAGTTTATTGCAGATTCTTGAATGAATATAATTATGGGATCCATGCTTATCCATTCATTTTGTTTATTGGATTTATCAATAGAATTACAAATCATATAGCAATGACTGGTGGAGAACATCAAACAGCCCACAAACGCTCTTCTCCTAAATTTTATTAACAGTTAAATTTCCAAAAAATGAAAAGGTTTCAAGAATTTTTAGCTTCAATTTTATGTTAACTACAACTTCAATTTCATTGTTATTTGTTTATTGTGATAAAAACTGAATTTTGATGGGTAATTGATGCTGTTTGCATGAAATGACCATCACGAATAAGATTTAAACCTTGCATTAAAAACAATGTGATAGGAGCTAGATTGGGATTTTCTGGACTAGAGAGTCATCACTATGGACTGGAGCAATGACCTATTCCACTCCAAAATCGCTATTAGAAACTACAATAGACTACAATGAGGAAACAATTCTCTCACTGTGAAATAGGAACTGGAACAAGTCCAGTTTTCTGGACTTGAATGTCATCACTGGATTAGTGCAATGACCTATTCCACTCAGAATCGCCATTACAAGAATACGAAGGAGAAAACAGTTTTATCACATCAACTATACTACAAGCCAACCAACAACAATTGAGAAAGTGGATAGTAGTGAATCACACAGGATCAACTCCCACAGAACAACAAGGAGATGGAAAAATTGAGGTGTCAAACTTGTGTTCCCATGGACATTAAGAGGAATTGGAAGGGACAGTAGAAGTTTAGGTAATTGAGAAAGAGGAGGAGAGAAATGGGAAGTCCTGTGGGGGAAAGGAGTGGAAGAATAAGAGAGATGAAGAGAGAGAGCGAGTGGAAGAGAGGGATATAGTGAGAGAAGAGAGAAGAGAGAGAGTTAGAAAGAGAGAGGAAGATAGTGATATGGATAGGAAAAATAGATTAGATTTCTTTATTTTAGATTTTAGATTTATTTATTTATGTATGTTACAATATTTACTGGCTTTTACACTAATTTACATTAAATGACGATAATGCTAGTTATTCAACGAATTTCACAAAGTATAAATAATTAATCAATGAGAATAAAATATAAAATGCAATTATAATAACGATAGTATAATAATGTGATGTCACTTCAGAAATCGGTGGTGTTTCAACAAATAATTGTCGATTCTTTTAGAATCTCTTTAGAGAGAGATAGAGCGAGATGATGAGAGTGTTATAGTGAAAGGAAGAGAGAATGAGTGAGGAAGAGTGTGATATGATGGGAAAAGATGGAAAGAGAGAGGAGGAGAGTGATATAGTGATAGAAGAGAGAGGAAATAGAGAAATGGAGAAAGATTGAGAGAAAAAAGATAGAGACAAAAAGAACAGTCAAAATTAGCCGCAGTCGAAATGACGCGCCACTTTTAAAAACGTTCACCATCTACCAAATAATTTCCTCTTGTTTCATCTCATTCAATTTTATAGCGAGCATTGTGTGACGTCTAGTACTTCTGGATGTTTTCGAGCACCTTGTCCGATGCTACGATAAATGCAAAGGGGTAGAAGATGACTAGAGAAGAACAAGGAAAGAATTATCTGGTACATGGGAGACCAGAGAGAGATAACGATGATGAGGAGACAAACTAGTAGTAGTGTTGAAAAATAGAAGAAGGAATAATTTGGAAGTCCAGAGGAAGAGTACCGATGATGCTTTAATAGAGGTGGATAGAGTGAGATGGAAGATGGAATAAAGGCAGAAAATTAGCTGCTCGTTTTGAGTTGTACGTTCTCGGATGTGGCAGCTAGGCACTCTCAATGAGCTAATGTCACGCAATGCATCGGGGTTCAACAAAATACTAAGCAACAGAGCTACAGCTGATTGTTTAGAGGCTGCAACAGGGGTCCACTCTATTCCAGGGCTGACAAGATAAACACACATCACCTTCAGTTACACTCTCCAGTTTTTTATTTTCTTCCTACTCCCAGGCTCAATTTCTTAGTTTTAATAACAAGAATTAATAACTTGTTGTTGTTCAAACACACACATCGCAACGGGTGTACTTTTATTTCTTCAGTATCATTTCTGAGGTTTGGGAGAAAGGATTTATAATTTCAAGATAGAAATGGTTTGGAATACTCCAGGAACAGTTTAACATTCACTTCTATGTATCAAGATAGCCATCAAATTTTATAGTTGTTAAATTATATATGAACTTCATTGCAATTATAATCATATTGTAACAAAAAACAATAGAACAACGTTTATTACCCTTTTATTAAAAACTTAAGAATATTTTAACGAGTAATTTCGAAAAGTTTTAACATTGTTTTTATTTGAATCAAATAGCCCATATAAGTGGAAAGATTTCATACTGTGAACCATAATGATATTATTATGACTTGGAGGTATATCTTAAGAGAAGTTCAATTTCAGATGTACTCTATCAATCGAAAATTGTAGGTAGCTCAGTTCAAAGGATAGAATATTATAATGCTCTAAACTGTGCAATAAGCAACTCAAAACTATAAAATGGTTTAAGTAATAAATATTTTGAATACATTTATAAATTCTTGAATAATATAATTATCATTATTTCTATCCCTAATATCAGGCTGTTATTGTATCTCTCACTCTGACATCTTTAGATTTACTATTACAATCACATCAACTCCATTTTCTGTATTTTGAAATCGAAGCATTCCAATCATTCTATGCGCATGATCCTCTTCACCTTTCATTGTATTCTTTATTTCAACTAATTATCCAATTCTCAATAATAGAATTTTAATCAAGTGATCGAATCAACAGCTTGATCAAAAATCCCTAAATTAATAATTATGAATTGAATGAATTCAGGAAAATTGAAGTGATTCTCTCAATAAATTCAATTGAATGGATGGAACCAGTTGAAATGAAATTGTATCGATTATTGTAAACTACCTGTTATTTGTGGTTGAATGATATAACTTGCACAAAATCAGGACAATAATGGGGAGATAAATGACGTTTCTCTCCCGGATTGAGCCAGTCTAAATGAGATTATTGGTAGCTTATTGAATGACTACGGATGAATAACTTTTTTACTTTCCTTACCCTATTACCATAGGTAAGGAAAGTATTGCTTTCCGAAAAAAATTATTAAGGTACCCAAATTTCCAAATTCCTATACGTTTCAAGGTCCCCTGAGTCCAAAAAAGTGGTTTTTGGATATTGGTCTGTGTGTGTGTGTGTGTGTGTGTGTGTGTGTGTGTGTGTGTGTGTGTGTGTGTGTGTGTGTGTGTGTGTGTGGTGTGTGTGTGTGTGTGTGTGTGTGTGTGTGTGTGTATGAGTGTATGTGCGTCTGTGTACACGATATCTCATCTCCCAGTTAACGGAATGACTTGAAATTTGGAACGTATAGTCCTTACACTATAGGGATCCGACATGAACAATTTCGATCAAATGCAATCCAAGATGGTGGCTGAAATGGCGAAAATTTTGTCAAAAACTGGGTTTTTCGCGATTTTCTCGAGAACAGCTCCAACGATTTCGATTAAAATTATACCAAAAATAGTAATTGATAAGCTCTATCAACTGCCACAAGTCTCATATCTGTAAAAATTTCAGGAACTCCGCCCCATCTATGCAAAGTTCGATTATAGATTCCCAATTATCAGGCTTAAGATAAAATTCAAACAAAGAATTTTGAGTGGAAAAGATCAAGCATGAAAATCTCTACAATTAATGTTCTGTAACATTTTCACCTAAAATTGAAAATAAGCATTAAATTCCAGAAAATGTTATTATTCCAATTGCAAACTGTTGGCAGCTGTTGATTCTATTAAATGATTCATTATGAAGAGATAGCAGACCTCGTATGTCTCCAGCGTTATTGTCCTGTCACCAGCTGGCTCAGATCTTTGTTTATAAGTAGACTTGAGATGCGCGTGCACACTAGCGTCAGGTGATCGATTATCATAACGGCAAGGAAAGTTGTGTGAGTGCGCCACACCAGATTTTTTAACTCTAGCTATGATATGAATGTTTAATGATGAATCCCCATATTACAAACTCATGGGAAGGCTATAAATTGATGAATAATTCTGTTTCAACTCTTAATAAGATAGGATGAGCTCAAAAAAATGATTTTCTCAGCAATTGTGAGAAATGCCCGCGGCTAGTTTCACCTCACTGATTGATCCGTACCAAACGAGGAGACTTTTTCCTCTTTTTGTGCCCAAAGCCGAGAACTAATGAGGGCTGTAATGAGTGGCAGAGAAAGACAGCCAACAATGATTTACTGAGAGAAAAGAAATGGCCACAGAATAGATGATGGAGGGGAGTGGAAAATTCAGCATTTAGAATCGGAATGAAATCAAAAGAATTAACAACTTTGTAAGAAAGGTATTAGAATATCAATGGTGGTGGAGGATGGAGGAAGAGGAAGAGTGATATAGAACGAGAGAGAGTATCAGGAGAGAGAACGATTAAGTAAGACAGAGAGAGAGAGAGAGAGAGAGAGAGAGAGAGAGAGAGAGAGAGAGAGAGAGAGAGAGAGAGAGAGAGAGAGATAGAGTGTGAGAGAGAGAGAGAGAGAGAGAGAGAGAGAGTGAGAGAGAGGAAAGAGTCAGAGGGACAGGTAGAAGGGCAGACCGCATGCTGTGGGCTTTTGATCATTAAAAAGAACAAGGGACAACTGAGGAGAGTGAGTGAGAGAAGGAAAAAGAGAAAACCCTCTTCTGTTTGATGTAGTCGAGCAGAAGATTTTGAGGACTAGTGAGAAGAAAGAAGGACCATGAAAGAAGACAATGTCAAGTGGCTCTCTCATTTAGAATTCTTATTCTTCTCCTAGTCTTGTTCTCTTTGCCTCAATCATCTCAGTAGACGTAATCATCTTCAAACCACCAGAGCAACCAATGGCAGCGCTCTATTTTCTGCTGCTGCTTCTGTTGTTAGCGGAGATGTTGTTATCTCACAACGCTCTCTAGCTGCTGGCTGGAGAAATTGCCAGGCGACTTTGTGACATAGGTGGAAACTAGGTGAAGTGCTCCTCAAAATAGAGCAGGATCGTATGGGGTTTTTGGGATGGAGTTTGAATTTGAAGTATGAAATGAAGTTATGAATTCGTAATAGGATGAATCAAGAGAAGAATATTATTAATGTGTGCAAGATTTCATGTGATGAGACTCGAAAGATTGATTTCGAAAAGTATGAAATTAAGTTATGAATCGTAATAGGATAGATCAAGAGAACGATATTAGACTATTAACGTGTGCAAGAATTCATGTGATGATATTCGAAAGATTAGATTAGATTGGATTTCTTTATTTATGTATGTTACAATATTTACTGGTTTATACACTAATTTATATTAAATGACGGTAATGCTAATTATTCTACGAATTTCACAAAGTATAGATAATTAATCAATGAGAATAAATATAAAATGCAATTAGAATTACGATAATGAATAATAATGTGATGTAACTTCATAAATCGGCGGTCTTTCAACAAATAATTTTCGATTCTTTAAGAAGGATATAAAATAATATTCCTCCCATTAACACACGGGTTGTGATGGAATAGAGTTGTTAGGAACATTATAACATGTGAATATGTGATTTGAATCTTAGAAATGGGATGAATGGATAAGATGGATGATATTGAAATGAGTAATAGTGAATACAATATTGCATTAATGATTCAAAATAGATAAATGAAACAAACGTTATAGGGTGGGGTTTAATTAAGATTTTAGAAATTGATGGAGTAATAATGACGATATACAATACTAAAGAACAGAAAAAGTTGGGATGAGAAGATGAATATATATTAGGTAAGATGGATGAATGAATGGAATGAAGAATGGAAAGGAAGGGTGATTAGGATATTTGCCATGCAGTGCTCTAGGGTTGGACAGACTCAGTCATTTTCTCTATAAGATATTTTTGAAAGACGAGATAAAGCCTGCTCGGCTATCAATGCATCTAATAGAGTTGGGAAGTTTATTCCATTCACGACAAGCAATGACAAGGAACGATTTAGGATAGATAGTAGTTCGGTGATTAGGTATCCTAAGAGTATTTGCATCAGTTCCAGAATGGGAAGCATCTATCCTCCTAGCATCGGAAAAAAATTTAAAATCATTTTTGAAATAATTAGGATTGCCATATTTCAAAGTATCTCCAACAAGTTTGATTATTCTGAAACGTCTGTGATATTACGAGAGAGAGATTACACGAAAAAGATTGGAGAGAAGAAAACATAATAAAACATACAATGAATATTAGAGTGTAACTTTATGAATAAATTCACTCATATATCAGAATCAATTGAATTGAATGCAGTAATGTCAATAATCATTATTATATTAATGGAATTAAATTATTACTGAGCAATTTAAAATTTAATCATTGTGCTGGATGAATATGTTTATCTCATTCATATAAAATAACTTTCGATCAACAATGGGAAATTTCAAATGTCTAATAACTCACGGTCAGAACTCATTATAAATGATTCAATAACAGACAGCTCATGAGTTAATCAAATTCCAATTATTTTATATCCATCGACTAACTGAATGGGAGGGAATCAAAGAAATCTCAAGTGATCAGCAAAATGTAACTCACAAAGAGAGTCTCTTCTGTGAGAGGTGATATTATTATGATTGTGCTTGAGAAAACATGGCATATGTATAGTTTTTATCAATTTGGAGTATAGAATGAAGTTATGAATTCCTAGTGAGAAGAGTCAAGAGAAAAATTGATTATTCCAAACTTGAATTTAAAACACCTAACCATGGAGTGGAAAATGCACTTACTATTAACAGTGGCGATTGTTTAGACCTAGTGTAGTAGTATAAATTAATGTCATCAAACTCAAGAAACTAGCTTCAGTTTCAAGACTATGTATGATAGGGAATGTAGGCTAGCTTTTAATTTGTGCAAGATTTCATGTGTTGAAATTGAAAAGAGGAATTTATTAATTAATGTGAAAAGAATTGGCAAAATGTATTTGGGTTTCTGTGAGGGAAGATATCAACATATTATTATGATCGTGCTTGAGATAACAAAGGCATAAAAGTATCATTTGGTTTCAAGAATGAAAAGAAGGTAAAAATAAGAATAGAAAGTACATGAGAAACAGCGATATTTCAGTCATTTGGAAGAGCAGAAATTCAATATAATGTATATAATGTAATTCAATATTATGTATAATCAGAAAAGGGATTTCCTTGAAATAGTCAGTTTCGAACGGAATAAAATCTATTCAGATGGGATTAAATAGAGAATGCATTTATTCAAATGCTAATTAATATATAATTATATTTTTATAATTATATAATTATTTGGGATTTTCGTTAAATAGTAAAATCTATCCATTCCATTGTAGAATGAACTACCCACAGAATTATCCCCAGAGCCCCTGATATTGTTTTGATTGATAATAATCCAACAACTGAATTGGCATTTCCATACAGCATTCATCTCAATATATCTGATTGGTGAAATATTTCCACTTGATCAATACTTGACCACGTTCAAAATTACTTGTAGATTGATCAAAGACTAACCGATATTTGAAGATCTATTGCTGGAAAATTCAAAGTTCATGAGAATTGACATGGTAGCAGATGGAGGTGATGAGATATATCTCAGAAAACGAAGGAAATGGAAAATTCTATCAATGTGTAAACTTTCAAAACAGGATTTGAGAGAATGTTCCTCGATTAGTTATTACTAGAAAATTATATTGAATAATAATTGAAAAATAAGCTATGAAACAAGCGGATGCATGAGAAATTCTGTATTTCCGTCCCTTTTTTTCTATTTATGAGTACGAGATCCTCATGATAGAAAAATGTCCTACTTAGAGCATCCTTGTTGCCATTTTTTTGTAAGCTACATCAAAGAACGGAAGGACAGAAGCTCCTCTTTCTCTTACAAATTCTTATTACATATGAGTAATAAATTGATAGCTGTCATAAGGAACACTAGAAAGACAAATGGTAATAGAAATGCATACAATAGTCAGCCATTTTCTTGAATGCTATTGCAAAAAAAACCAAGATGGCGACCGGAAGTAATCGTAGCGGCGGTTTCCTGTCCAATGCAATATTGTGGTCGGTAATTTTTGTATCACATGCCACCTCCCAAGGAACACACAATTATAATCATTATCTCGTTTTATTTATTATATTATATTAAAATGAAGACACCATCACGCAAAGATAAGATTGTTATAGTGGCGAATAATTAGAATATTCAGAGCAGAGTTCCACCAATGTTGAATTGGCAATGTCGGATTACTCACGGTGGATAGTCAAAGCTCTTGATAAATAATTTAATAACAGTCAACTTATGAGTTAATTAATTTCCAATTATTTGATATCAATCGATTCTCATGGGCATGGGTCTTTGTTTAGAGAAACTTTACCAGGCCTAGTAATCGACTAAATCATTAAAAGCCTAAATTATAATTTTGAATTAATTCCCTCCAGAAAATATTAATTACAATGCTCTGTTGAATTAGAAATTGGATAGCAAATCATCAAGCACAATAATTAATTTTGGAGTGCTCAGTGATAATTTCATTCCATTTATATAATAATGATTACTGACAGTATTGCATTCACTTTCTAAGCGAAATTCATTACAATTGATTTGTATATGATTTGATTTTTTCATCAAGTTACATTCTATTATTAATTTCTTTTTCCATATCATCCATATTGAATAACTGTTGATCAAATCAAATCCTCATCAAGAATATTGGGAATGTATCCACTTTGATAATAATTGACTATAATGAATAATTGCTCTTGCAAAATCTGCAATTTGCATGCAATGGTTTTTCAGAATTCTACAATGAATAATAAATAGAGCTATTAAGTATTCGAATAGACAAAAATGTTGTCGCTTATATCATGAACTTTATCTAAGAATTGAATTATATTCTTGTTCATGATTATTTGGATAGAATTATCAGAAACTGCGTATCATGGGAATATGAGAACTAGATCAATTTTTCTAACTCCAAGCCTGACTTATATTAGGAGTTTCCTCACAATGTATTTCCATTGTGAATATATTCAATTTTTGAAGACAAAAACTTCAATAACAAATGGGAAAAATCATGTGAAAAAACGAATTGAACTAGCCCACTATAGTTCTATCCCAAACGTATTTTGAAATACGTAAAATTATGAAGTCACTAGTTAATACAAATGAACTCTTATCAAGCTATGTATACATCAGGATATCAGAAAACATGAATTGAGAATAGTATTTCCAGCAGTTGGTAACAAAATATGACAGAATAGATAATGCCAAAATGAGAAAGAGAGAAATTATTATAAAACAAAATTAATTGAAGATTTAGGATACCGTAAGGTATGCCAAAATGAGAAAGAGAGAAATTATTATAATAAAAAATTAATTGAAGATTTAGGGTACCGTAAGGTATGCCAAAATGAGAAAGAGAGAAATTATTATAATACGAAATGAATTGAAGATATAGGGTACCGTAAGGTACATTATTGTATTGATCGAAAGAATGATAAGTAATTGGAATCTTGTTAAGAACATCTAAACTAAATAAAAAATAAGGTACTTTATTTTAAAACATGATTGCTGATTTCATTGCTGTAATAACTATTATATCTCACAGGTTTCACGGTTAAGAATAGTAAACACACTGATTTGGGTTGGATAGGTGATTCACCACACTTTTTGCAAATCCTTGAACCATTTACAGCATATTTTTATGTGACTTTAAACAGTGGAAGATATCGTGCCTTATAATTGATCAATTTTATTGGCACCATGAATTTCTATTTCTATCTAAGGGCATCGGAGCACCCCGAGACTTATTCAAAGTTATGGCCGTCTCGAATAAACTATGTTATAAAACTTATAGGGGGAGCAGCCAACTATTATTCCAGAACTTTATCTCTGACTATCTATTGTTCGGCTATTCTCAATATAGCTCTGAGTACTCAACCTGTAGGTTGCGCTTGGGATCTCGGAGATGAAACACATTTGCAGAAAACAGCACAGCCAACTATAAAGAATTATTGTGCTGTAAGTCTCGGGTCGGTTTGCAACTTAATTGCCCTAAGGCCAATAACATTATGTTCTCAGAGTCTGCTGTAATTGAATATTAAACCCAGCCATAGAATCGTTACCATTCTTCTAGCGCTAATATCCACCCTATTGCTCTTGTGTCATAAACTTGGCCATGACCATCAAAGGCAAGCCTTTACCACCATATCTTTCCAGAAGCATTAGCAGTATCATTGTAAGCATCATGATCATCATCAAAGACTGAAGCCTTGTGAGAATCATCATAGAGTGCAGCAGATATAAGCAGAAGAACAAACTGTAAATTTAGTAAAACATATTTTACTCATGGAATAAATCGAAAACTGTTCTTAAATCGAACTATTGCTTAATAACATTGAATTTTTCCAATAAAATCACTCGTCAATGTTTGATTCCATCACGAACTGCTTGTTAAATAATCACTTTTGAACAATTAATTACGACATAGCAGTCAGGTAGTCATACAGGCAGTCATACCTGACTGCTATGTCGAAATTAATTGTTCAAAAGTGAAAAATTACTCGTTTGACAAGTAAGTGCCGTTTACACAGTCACAGTTCAAACTAAATTTCATTTCAAACTGGATTAAATTCGTATCAAGTCTTGTTTGTTATAATGTGTTTCATTTTGAGTCTAAGCCACCAGCTGATTTGATTTCGTTCAAGCTTTGACTTGGCAAACGGCTCTAAGTCGTTGTAATGTTCTGTTCAATATAATTTCTGTATTCGTGTTGAGTGACGGAATAAATAAATGAATAAAGTAGTAGGCAATTCGATTATTGAGGATAATTTTTATTTATTAATAAAGTTATTCATTTATTTATTTATTCCTCTGGATACAAAGAAAAAATGATTGGGGAAGGACCAACAGGCACAGCCCAAAACTGTTCTTTCCCGGAATTTTTATTAATACACTAGTCCAAATCAATGTACTTGGAATGTATCCTAGGTACCTTACCCAAATAGTAGGTTACGTTCTCATTCACTTGTGAATTTGGAATGAATTTATTAGAATAAACCAAATTTATTCCTTGAACGTCTTCTTCAATCGTACTTCAATTCAATTTTAATTCAATTTATTAAAACATATTAAATGAACATATCAAATCAAATTCAAAATTTCTAGTTTATTTATTTCTGGACTGAAAAGTGGACTCAAATCAATTTAAGTGGATAGCATAAACTATAATTTTTATTTATTCAAAACTCTACCTTCATTGTATTATCATTCATCCCATCATCATCACCTAGGCTTAAAATACTTCTAGAAACTCGCCTTTGTAAAATAATAGATAAATAAAAAAATATACAAAACAAGACAAAACAAAATGACAAAGAATTACAAAACAAATAAAATTCAATAAAATGTTACAAATATAAAAAAACCATGGGCTTTGTGGTTGGGTGTGTTGGAGAAGAGAAAAAAAATAGAGGAAGATACCTATAGCCAACTATGGTTTCCCATGTAATAGGCAGGCAGAGAAGAGAAGAGAGAAGTGATGAGAAAAAAAGGGAAGGGAGAAAAACAAATAGATGCAACAAATGAGTATGAAGGAATCCTTATGGATATGTAATTAAGATAGTTAGTCCTGAAATAAAAATGTCACGATAGAAATAATCGGCTTTAGGAATTGATTTCATCTATGAAGCGTCAAGTACGAATTAATTACAAATCATTGCAGGTGAATATAAGGAGGTTTATTGGAGGAAGAAAAATTATACAGGACACTAGTTTCAAAGTCCTCAGCAGAAATGAATGCTAAGAATCGGTTAAGGTATATTTTGTAACGATAATTTCCCTCTTAACAACTGGTGGTTGAATTTATAACGCCTCCATAAATTAAAATTCGCAAAGCAGTAAATTTAGGGCTGCATCTTTCACATGGCAGAAAGCTACAATAATTATCACAACAAACAATGAAAGACGTTTAGTGTTTACTATAAATTGAATAGAATATTACGTTTGCTGGTACAGCAACACTATTCATTACTGCGTTGAAATCATAGAATTGTCGTGGAAATATCCAAGGTAATGAATTGCCAATCAAGGGAGAATCCTGCTCTAAAGAGGGTCACTGCATGAGAACTGTTGAAGACTGATTCTAAATCTTATCTTTGACAGTAACCGCTAGGTTACTAGCTAGCTTTCTGAAATCCTATAAATGTGTACATGTTACAAACATTCAGACGTCGCTCTACAAATCTATGTGCGAAATTACGAGTATTTCAACCTAAAACGACTTATTTTATAGCATCACTGTCACTTGAATATGGATGCGAATGTTTCATCAGTGAAAAGGAAGGACGAAATATGAATGTATCTACATCACTTGTGATGCAATGGTTATATTAATGAATCTGCTCAACACATTCTCAATGAATCTGCACATAATCCTCCAACATTATTATTATTATTTGAAATATATATATATATATATATATATATATATATATATCACTGAAAAGTGGACTCAAATCAATTCAAGTGGATAGCATAACCTATGATTTTTATTCATTCATAACTCTACCTTCATTGTATTATCATTCATCCCATCATCATCACCTAGGCTTGAAATACTTCTAGAAAGTTGCCTCTGTAAAATAATAAATAAATATCAGAATAAATAATCACTTTTATAAAAGTGCATTAGTAGGTACACCATAAACATCTCATTTCTCCAATTCATACAATTGTCCATATACTCAGGCTTTGGGGTTTTATCTGTGTTTGATCTACTGAAACTCTGAAACGAAAGGAATAGAATGAATGTTGTATAGAAATAGTTAGCATAAACATCAATCACAAAAATCAAGAAGAACAATATTCGGGAACTGCAAAATTTCCTTTCTGAATTTCAAAAGTAGGCTTTCAGTATTTGCTGACAATAAGTGGTCAATAAAAGGAGTTCATCTCCTTCTTCTTCTTACAAACAAGGATTAGGCTTTAACCTGTTCCGACTCACATCTAGCCAATTATTCAAATAAGCATAAAAAATCCTATTTCCATATAAAATTTCATATTTATAAAGCGGCAAAATTAAACAGAGATAAAAAATAACCCCATTTTGATAGAATCATGGGAATTTAAATCCACATTATAGTTTCAGTTCATAAAATAATATGAATACACTAACATATGATCAAAAGAAGAATCTTCTAGCAGTATTTATTTATTTATTTCATATCACTAATTAAATATTTCAAAAAGGGTACTAAGATATTTATTTTTCTTTCTATCTCTATAAAAGTAGCCCTTTACAGAAAAGAGATAAATAAAAAATCCTATTATTGCCACCGCTTGCGTGGTCTGCCAACATCTCTTTCGCCTACTGGCTGATGATTATAGACTTAAAATGGTATTCTTCCAGCTGACATTCTTTAAACATGCTGCCTCCATTGATGCCGATTCTCCGTAACTCTTTCATTCATGCTGCAGATATTCAACTCTTTCCTAATATCTTCATTCCTGAAATGATCTCTTCTGTCACATCCCTTGGTTCTTCGGAGAAATCTCATCTCGGCTGCCTGCACTCTACTTTCAAGTGGCTTCATAGTAACCCATGATTCACTACCATAGAGGAGGACTGGAGCGGCTATCACCTTATAAAATTTCATAATCATCTACAAGAAGTTAACTTTCATTGTTATTATCATTCATTATTATATCCTATTTTATTTTATTTTTAAATATTGTATTATTTTATTTATTTCATCTACATGTAGGGTTCTGTTTATTTATTATTTCATTATTGAATGTTTAATGATTGTGAAATGCGTTTGTAATCTTGAATGTGATTGTAATGTAATTTATTTATTTTTATTGGTTGAATTATTTATTATTAATCATTTATTATCTATTAGTTTATTATTATTGAACAACAACAGGCTTCGCATGAAATTCCTCCTACTCTAATCTATACAAAAGTCTGAATATGCTTTTGGAAATAGATTGATAAATGAAATTTCTCAAGAATTTCATGTTCTTTCAAGTATAAAAGGGGACAAATTCGAAAAGTTTAGATATCGATGAACTATTGTAAGATCCAAACCATAGAGAACTATTCAAAAACTCTATATCCATAGAACCATCTATAGTTTCTATGTGATTCAAACAGAGTGTAGCTTCCAGTCCGTTCTGAAGCGCTGGAAAACTAAATAAAGAACATCGCTTTTCACAACGTAGAAGCTGCACTACAGATGTAGAACAGGCATGTAAATTGGGACCAGCAGATTTTCGTACATACATTTTCATGTAACTGACACAATAGGGCACACACTCTAGAGCATGCCACCTCCACTCCTCTCACAGGTGCAACAAAGATGAGTAATGTGAGAGAGTTGCAGTGCAACAAAGATGGGTGATGCGAGAGGGTACCAGCGCAACAAAGATGAGTAATGGAGAGAGTATCAGTGCAACAAAGATGAGTAATGCCAGAGAGTGCCAGTGCAACAAAGATGAGTAATGTGAGGCAGTATCAGAGCAACAGAGATAACAAATGTCAGAGAGAACCAGCGCAACAGAGATGAATGATGCGGAAGAGTTGTGAGGAACAGAGATGTGTAATGCCAGAGAGTATCAGTGCAACAAAGATGGGTAATGTCAGAGAAACCAGCCGAACAAAGATGAGTAATGCGAGAGAGTTGTGCGCGCAATCCCCAGAAGACAGACTGCACAAGTATTGTTAGATGAGGTTGGGGAATTGTCGTCGACAAGGCAGAATGGAGCCGCGAAGGACTGCCGCCTCGAAACCGTCGAGAGATTCTTATTCAAACAAGACTTGTGTCCCCGTGCAGAGCAGAGCAGTGTATGCTGGGCTATGCTGGGCTATGCTGGGCCGCCAATGCCGTATTTTGTCGTGCGAAGTGGTGGATGAGGGAGAGAGAGAGAGAGCAGTGTGGTTGTGGAAGTGAGATAGAACGAGAACGTTGGAATGGGGGAGTAGTATGATTGTGGAATGAAGACATGAGAATGAGGATGTGAGGAGTGAGTAAGAGGGGAGGAGAGTAAAGATTGAGGATTGTGGTAAGAAGAGAAGTAGATGAAGCAGGAGAAGAAGAAGAAGTAGAAGAAGAAGAAGAGAAGAAGAAGAAGAAGACGAAGAAGAAGAGAAGAAGAAGAAGAAGAAGAAGAAGAAGAAGAAGAAGAAGAAGAAGAAGAAGAAGAAGAAGAAGAAGAAGAAGAAGAAGAAAAGAAGAGAAGAAGAAGAAGAAGAAGAAGAGGAAGAAGAAGAAGAAGAAGAAGAAGAAGAAGAAGAAGAAGAAGAAGAAGAGAAAGAAGAAGAAGAAGAAGAAGAAGAAGAAGAAGAAGAAGGAGAAGAAGAAGAAGAATATGATGATGATGATGGTGATGAGAAGATTATGAGAAGAAGTTGAGAAAGTAGTATTGTTGTAGAAGTGAGACTGACTAAGAAGGTAAGTATGAGAGAGACAGAGCAGGTAAATAGTAAGTAAAAGGAGATAAAGTAGTATAACGAGATTGAATACAAAGAGATAGAGGATTGTGGTTCGAAGAAGATGGTTACAGATGGGGGTACACGGTGTGGAGCCAGGAAATGAGTAACGACTAAAATGTTAGAAGGAGTAGAAGGATACTATAGTAGAAACGTTTGTGATGTGAATTTACATGTTTTTTAATCAAAGTTTACATAATTGAAGAGACTTTAGATATTGTCAAAAAAACACTTTATTTCAATAAAAATTATTATTTTGAACATCTTGAAAATTATTTTTTTTTATTAAAATAAAGTGGATTTTTTGACATATCTCAAGTCTCTTCAATTCAGTAAATGGAAGTGAAGATGACTATTGTTTTGTTAAGGATAAGGAGAGAGGAAAACATGTTTAGAATAGTTTGAGACATTCAAAAAAAGTGTGTAAGGAGGGAAAATTTGGGACCTCTAAAAGGAAGGTTCGATGATGGAGGGGGAGGGATAAAGTACGAGTGTGAAAATTTATAATATGGTATGTCAAAGATTATAGAAATGAGGGGAAAAATTTAGACATGGAAAACAAATTGGTTCATAGAGCAGTCGTTGGGTCATGTTAGAGGCCCTGAAATTGATCAGTTGCGACCTGATAACTCTGAAAACCAGACCTGAGCCAGCCAGGTCACTCGATATTATTTTTTTATTATTATTATAATTATTGACGGAGCGAAGTGAGGTCAAAGATTCAAGTCGACGGTTTGGCATTTCTCTTAATGCTTGAATGTTCAAATGTTTGAATGTTTAAATGTTTATATGTTGCACATTTACGGCGAAAAGCGGTAATAGATTTTCATGAAATTTGACAGGTATGTTCCTTTTTTAATTGCGCGTCGACGTATATACAAGGCTTTTGGAAATTTTGCATTTCAAGGATAATATGAAAGGAAAGAAGAGCCTCCTTCATACGCCAATATTAGAGTAAAGATCAGACTATAGAATTATTCATCATAAATCAGCTGACAAGTGATTATACAGATGTGTGGAGAAGCCAGTCTATTGCTGTATTTCCATAAGGTCTATAGTTTCAATCAGGTACTCGTGGATGAAAATACTGCGTGAGGTCTACTGTTCACAGAACTACTAGTCAGAAAAAGAATAATAATAATATTATCATAGAGGAAGTGAAGTACAAAAAAGAAGAGAGTATTCGATAAAATAATGATTAGAGGAAAAATGATGAAAATATATTTTTGTGTAGAGAAACAGGAGAGAAAGAAAGAGGAATACATACTTTTGTACAATGGAAGTAGAAGCAGGGAGAGAGATAGACTATGAGAATGAATAGCAGCAAAATGAATAGAAGGACGAAGGAAAATAGAGACTTGTGGTGGACTTGAAACTTGCAAATACAACCCCCACCTCCAGAGAATTCCCACAACTTATCATACCTTTCAGAACTCGGCAACTTTCCCACCATTTTTCCCACTCACTGGAACCAGACTCAAGGGAATTCGCGGTGAAAGCCTCTCTACTCCCACAGCTGGAATGAGAATCATACACTGCAAACTGCCGGCACTAAGATAGCTCAATTGTTCCTGGCTCCTCCAATCCCATTGAGAAAAAAGTTGTTGAATAGACGTCGGTTGGAAAACTTTGGGGACCAAAGCTGTGGTCAGACAGAATATTTTTCGATGGTTTCTAGAGTCTGGATTGAAAATGTTTCATTGTTGTATTCTTTTGTAAGGAATTGCAGTTTATTCCACCTGAATCAGTGTTCGATTCAGTTTCAGTTTTGAGTTTTTACTTTGGATTAGGGAAGCACACCATTTTGGCTATTGAAACAATGTTCCCATTTCGTCTCATGTTCCTAAAAATTGTCAATGACCGAATAATTAATTGAGTGGAAGAGAAGATAGTGGGGAAATTGGGGATTGCAGAAAATGAGCGTCAAATTTTTTATACAAAATTGTGATGAATTTGTAAAGTATCTTGATTCAACGAAACTATCATCAACTAGTAAAGTTTACAGTAACAAACCAAGTTCAACAAAGATCAGAGCAAGGCAGTTACTTATACAGGTACTTCTACTCTTAATTTATCATGAATCATGAGAATGTATTGGAAAGAAATTATCACATTGATCCATAATCGAATAAGATATTTTTTATCTAAAATCGGACAGAATTATGAAATTTTCATTAATTTGTTGCTTTCATTATGAAGTTTCTATTCCACTACTATGAGAATCTTGTAGATCATTATGGATCTAAAAAAAACAATGCTGAGCATAAAAGCCATAAAAGCCTAACATTCACATAAATGCTTTATTCTCTATCTATGCCTATAAATGCTCATAGTTTCGTTTGATACATTTTCTCCTTCGATACAAACTTTTCTCTACAGTAGAGAGGATACCGTATTGAAAATTCAAGAAACTTGAAAAAATTCATTATTAGCTGAGAAATTATTAGCTGTACGTCTTCCAAAGCATTAACAATTTATAACCAATATTCATGTAAATATTTATATCATATGAAATATTTCATATTTCATCATATGGAATCAATGATTTCATAGATATTCTCATAAATATTGGTTATAAATTGTTAATGCGTTGGAAGCCGTACATCTAATAATTTCTCAGCTAATAATGAATTTTTTCAAGTTTCTTGAATTTTCAATACGGTATCTTCTCCACTGTAGAGAAAAGTTTGTATCGAAGGAGAAAATGTATCAAACGAAACTATAAGCATTTATAGGCATAGAGAGAGAATAAAGCATTTATGTGAATGTCAGGCTTTTGCTTTTATGCTCAGCATTGGTTTTTTTAGATCCATAATGATCTACAAGATTCTCATAGTAGTGGAATAGAAACTTCATAATGAAAGCAACAAATTAATGAAGATTTCATAATTCTATCCGATTTTAGATCAAAAATATCTTATTCGATTATGGATCAATGTGATAATTTCTTGTTCCAATTTTAAATTACTCGATAAGGAACAATGATACATTCTCATGATTAATGATAAATTAAGAGTAGAAGTGCCTGTATAAGTAACTGCCTTGCTCTGATCTTCGTTGAACTTGGTTTTTTACTGTAAACTTTACTAGTTGATGATACTTTCGTTGAATCAAGATACTTCACAAATTCATCACAATTTTTCAATTTTCTTGAATTTACAATACAGTGTCCTCTCTACTGTGGAGACAAGTTTGTATCGAAAGAAAAAAATGTATCAAACGAAACTAGAATATGCTCCACTGGGTGAACGGTATAAGCAAAAGGAGGTAACGGTTATTATTGATGACAATATCTTTGAGAAAAAATATCTCCGGGTGCATCTCAGATCTCAATAGAAGCAGGCCGAATCAGAACAAGATATTCGTAACTATAACAAGAATGAGAAACTGCAATAAAGTCGGAACAAAAGAATCGTAACAGCAAAGTCAAGAAGGAAATTTGTCGATGGGAAATAAATAAGAATCGTGAATTCATCGGCGAGGAATGACTTCATTTGAACGCGCCAAAGATACAGATTCAAACGGCAATATATTTCGTGAAAAAAGTTCAGATTGAGAGGCGTTTTGGGGCTTGGTTCGTGGAGAGGGGAGTTATTACAAATGTTAAAGCTCAAATCGGAGTCGAAATGATATAAATATGATCATAGAATTAGATAAAGGACCTAAGATGGTTCCTCGTGTAACACCACTCTAAATTATCCATCTTTAAACGAGGATCTCCTCCTTCTACTATTGCTATCTCTCTTTGTCATACACCACCTCCTATCATGACCTCTCATTTCTCTCAAACACCCCTTCCCCCTTTGAAACAAACCGATCGATTCGTGAAGTCTACAAGTTCAAGATAAGTTCAGTATCGTAGCTGTTTTTTTTTCCTTTACATACAATCCTCTCTCTCTAAAGAGCAGCGCTAAGATTTTTATCCAAAGGTGGAGGAAAACAAGTAAGAGAATCAGAACCTCACGATCAATAGCTTTTATTAGTTGGGAGAAGTTACTGTGAAACCTTGAGGATTCGGTTGGGATGAAACAGTTTAAATACTGATGATGGTGCAGAGGGGTACATCCAGCAAGATAAAAAAGGGGGAAGAGAAAGAGAAACACTAAGCAATGTAACTGTAAAAGAGGGTACAGTCCGTCGACTCTTATCCTGGAGCATCACGAAAATCTTACACTTCTAGATACGCTTTGTAATTCAGAATTGCAGTTTCACCGACTCAACTCATTTTTATCTAACTTACCTCCGAACAATTCCGTCGGGATTAATTATTATTCTATTGTTGAGAATCGTTTTATTTAAAAGTAAAACCCGAGCTTGGGTTCTGCCGCGGTATCTAATTGGATGTGTCTGCCTTGCCGCAGGCATTGGGAAGAGCTAAATCTATTTTTAAGTATTTCGCTACTTGTCTGCTAATGTAACAGCTGTTTTTGTTTATGGCGAATCAGTTAGCATTGTTCTGTCCGCAGTATAAATCTGTGAGCGCGGTCGGCGTCTGTTTTTATGCATGCTACGATAATTCTATTACATGCTAATTGATTGCCGAACTCGACAATTGAATCAGGGCTGTAACAAGGTGTGGCTACGGCTACCCCTTCGGCGATACCCACAATGCCACAGCTTCCACTTTGATAAGGTGAGGGACATCGCCTCCCCAAGCTTCTACAAGCAGAATCTCAAAACATGTGACGGTTTTAGAGTTTCAATTGGAATGAAAATATCTTTGATAAGGCGGAGTTTCGTCTCAAAGGAAATAGATCCAACACAATCGAGAATCCATCCGATTAAGCCATTCATTATTGAATGTACCTGGAAAGCAATAGGAATGATTCTTCTCATTTGAGAATCATGAATATACAAGAAATGAGTAAAAATTGAGATAGTTAATCAAGTGGAAACAAAATAAAAAAATAGAAAAATAATCAATAACATACCATCATTAATTCTATATAATACGATCATTAAGGAATTGAATATGAGCTAAGTACTGTTAAAATGGATGTGTTGTAATGAGTATCAATGAATATATATGACCAATGCAATGCAATGCCCCCAAATAGCACTTTATCTAATGTGGTTCCACTACCAAAAATTTGTAGTAGCGAGGTGTTTTTCCATAATATTAGCAGTTGTAATAAATTCTGACAAACCATATCCATTCTTACAAACTATTTCAAATATCTAGATTTTTGGTCACCAATGCGATAGCAATTCTAGAATCATGTTGTTTTTTCAATTCTGCTTCCTACTATGATTCATTCACTATTCATCATTTATCTACAACAAAGTCTTGATCTTTAAATATCTCACTTCGAACTTCTGCTTTCAGGTACGTCCTGGGAGAGAATATCTTGATTATTTCAACATCGTTCTTATACTATCACATTACCTATATCGAACAAATTTTATTTTGTATTCATGAGGCTAATAAAAGACTTATGGCAACTAGAGAACTTTGAAATAACACCTGCTTCATTGGAGGAGACCTAGGTTAAGTCCTTAAACCATAATTATGTAAAAAATATAACAATTTTTTGGTAGATCAAGAGTTATAAACACTTAACTCCAATCTTATATAAAATAAGTTTCATAGGATATCAAAACAAAGATCAGACCTGAGTGACAAAGAGAGCAAACCGGCAATGAGGTCTCCCAGATCCTTACTTGAACGAGACTTATAAGCAGGTAACTCTAATCTTTGATAAAAGGAGTTCCATAGGATATCAAACAATGATCAGACCTGAGTGACAAAGAGAGCAAAACCGACAATGAGGACTCCCAGATCCTTACTTAAACGAGTATTTGTTGTGCGCGTTTGCTCGTCTGTGTGCAGGAGCTTGCAGGCGCGTGTGCATGCGTGCGCTAGCCGGCGGGATATTTTAAAAGAGGATTCATTACGTATAGCCGTAGTATAAATTAATAGGAGGCAATCGTTTAAGGAGTCCTTAACAAGGGCCTGGTCACGATGAGGCGAGCACGCGTGATTGCTCACAGGCTAAAGCTAAGTCCCAAGTCCCAAGCCCCCGGTAACAAATTGGCCGGCTCCAAAGCCCCGGCTGCTGAGTTGTTCCGTTGCAAAGTGCATGATACACTGGAACAAATGATGCAACAAATAAGTACTGATTACCGAGTTTACATTAAATTGTTTGCGTTGTTTTGCAGCTGTATTCAGCGTTTTGAAGAGTGTGCACTACTTATCATACAAAAAATTACTCTTTTTTGTATTAAGTATATAATCTAGAGTTGAAGAGTATATATAATATACTCGTTTTACAAACACCATGCTCGGAAAATTGATTTATAGATTTAATAACATGGTAGGCACACCCTAATTCAAATCATTGTAAAAACATTTTTGTTGATGATGAATATTTTTCATTCTTCAGTAGCAATCAACCATCACATGTCACCAAGAAGGAAAAGAAATGGAACAGTATCAATGTGAATTAGAACAATAAACTTTATACTCAATATTGAACTGAATTTGTCTGTATTTGTGTATATTCCTTGTGATACTCGATGATACATTAGATGAGAAGTGTATCAGCATTAACGCAAAAATCAAAGAGTAGTTAAATAAAATGGACACCAATTGATTTAAATTAACCTATGTTGAACTTCCAAAATTGGGCTGTTCACAGCAGGGTTATTAATTTTCCAATCGTTTCACAATGGTAAATCATTCACATGAAGATGAATTATTGATCTATGAATCACTGGAAATGATTGACAGAAGAAACAAAGTAAATCTATAGGTGCGTACAGATATACTGATATACAGACTACAGATATACATCATAACATGAGCAATTCACTTTTAATCAGCTGACTATATCTGTATTTTTACATAAACGGTAAGATACAGATATTAAAAGCTTGGCATCAGCTGATTAAAAGTGGATTGCTCATGTTCGCGGCGCGTAAAACTGTACGCACCTTAAGAGCGTTGAAAAATTGTTAAAAAAGCAAATTCAGAAAATGAATGAGCTACTGGCTTGATGAGAAAGTAAGTCTCTGACTATTCTAAGATTGTCACGGATCTTCATTCTTTAATTGTTTTAAAATAAACATTATCTTGATCATCTTACATTAGTTGATAATCTTGTTATCAAGAATTACAAAATAATTTATAAAAAATGAAAGTAGAAATATTGTAATTGTATAATGAAGGACATGGTAACGAAGAAGGAGAAGAAGATGTAGAAGAAGAAAAAGGAGAAGGAGACGGAGAAGAAGAAGAAGGAAAAGAAGAAGAAGAAGAAGAAGAATAAGAAGAAGAAGAAGAAGAAGAAGAAGAAGAAGAAGAAGAAGAAGAGAAGAAGAAGAAGAAGAAGAAGAAGAAGAAGAAAAGAAGAAGAAGAAGAGAAGAAGAAGATGATGGAGAAAAAAAAGAAGAAGAAGAAGAAGAAGAAGAAGAAGAAGAAAAAGGAGAAGAATAAGAAGAAGAAGAAGAAGACGACGAAGAAGAAGAAAATGATAAAGTGGAAGGAGAATGTTAAGTTGCTTGCTGATCCAGTGAGTGAGGTTCGGTGGAGCTGATATTTATGCGACAGTAACGCCCCCAGGGTCATTGTCTCTAACATCTTGACCTCTAAATCCACTTTATCTATAGACGTGAGGTCTAGCTGCAGGGTGGGGGACTCGAATAGGAGGTGGAAAATGCTACTCTAATTGAGCCTCATTTCCATCTTTCATAAACATAAGTAATAGTTTATTTGTTCAACGAAGGTTTAAAATGAGTTACGATCGAATCGCGCTGGCTGTCTGGAGAGAGAACGTTGGTAAGAGTAAGAGAGGGGAGACCTAGCCGTTGTAGAATGAATTTAAAAGATGTGAGAGCGAGAGAGAGTGTGTGAGTGCTCGGCATGAGAGGAAAATTAATTTCAAAATAACCTGTATGCTCTCAGTCTTTCTATATTCCTTCATTCAGGCAAGCTCATCCATCTATCCTTTGGGTTGAACTTCTTCTATATTGTTTTTTACCCGCTCTTCCACGTTGATTCTCAATCTTTCTGATGTAGTATACTGTGTCCAGTCGGTGCCTCAGGGTGAGAATTTCGACGGCTTTTGAAAGTCTAGACAAGAAAGAATGGAATTGAAAAAAGACTGAGATGCTGTGGAGGTTTTGAAGGAATATTATGCATTCAGCATGGAACTCTAGTTTTCAATGGGAACTGCTGTATTCAGGATTATGTTTGACCAGATATTAGATATTATTATTCTCTTATCTATGGTTTGACGTTGAAAAGTAATGAATAATTGATTATCAAATTGAAATTAAATACAATTCAAATTTATTTATTTGCCATAAAATAATACAGATTGATAAAATAAATATTCTAACTTACAAAATGGCACTACCGGCAAAGAAAACTTGTGCGCCGGCAGTGAGTTCGAACAACTAGGTACAGCAAACATGTCAATAGAAAGAAAAAGAGCTCATTCAAACCACTAGAATAACTAAAAATTATGGAAACCAGGTCACATCTCAATAGGTCTCATCAGAATATGAGATTCAGTAAAAAATATCAACAAAAGCTTAGAGGTTCAAATAGAATATTAACAGAAGAATTAATAGAGCATTGGACCGAATTCAATGAATCATCAAACAATTCAATTAGTAAACGTTCCAACAATAAGACTTATTAATTACTTGGTAGTTCAATTGCGCACGAAATAACTCAACTTTTTCATTCTCAATATCTCCAAGAAGAATTATTCAGGACCTGATTTAGCAGTATGTTGTTCTAAGGCCCTATATTTTCTCCGCCCGACTCTAGTTAGAGCTACTTTAACAAATAACATAGCATAGCAATAAAATGAATATGAAAAGTGAACTTTCTATTATAACTCACATTGAAAATCAGTTATTCAATCTGAAAGAAATAAAAGAACATATAGAAATATTACTCTATGAAAATTATTTTAGTTATATTTATTTAATTAAAAAGTGATTAAAATCATAATTGAGTTATAAGCTCATATTATAGCATAACACAATTTTATAGCAAGAATTTTCTCAAACACCATAATATCACATATTGAACTTGATAATTATTGCTATGTTACCAAAAGTATACTGGTTTGTTAACTTTGAAGAGAATTTTAGAGATAACTCTTGCAGAGAAAGACAGAACTAGTCACCAAAAGATATGTGAGTAACTATGTGAATTCAAGCCACGCCCCAAATCCAATGAGTTGTCTCATTGGCCGATGACTTGCACGTGACATTATCAAGTTTCTCGCTTCCTATTGGTTGTGAGTTGTGAGCTATGAAGCTGGAATGGCGACTTGTCAACTCATTGACCAATCAGAGAGCTTTTTGGTTTTGTAGGTATTCAGCTACTGTTTTATCAATCTCATATTATTGCTCTAGGAAGTGTATTCACATACATATATGATATAATAGGAGGGTAACTTATCCATTCCAAGAACGACTAAAATTGAAAAGTTCAATTTAGATTCACAGGTTAAGCTGATAGGCGGGGCTGAAAATTCAGAGTCTCATTTTTTCAATAAATCATTTTCACGTTATTCTATCGATGAAATACGTTAAACCAGAGATAACAGGAATAAAGTATCATATAATATCACTTAGATAAATATTTACTCACTTTATGGTGAAACAAATAGATTTCTTGATTTTTTCACAAGGTAATTCCAACATAAAATCAAGTGTCTATGTTGTAACACTGACTATTATGAAAACAATAGTGTTTTTTCAATATAATATCTCCATTCGGTTCCAAATGTCTGAGTGGTTTTTATGTGTACAACCTGTACTGTAATCCTACATTCTCATTTTATTCTGATTTGATTTCTTTCTCATCGAATGATATTCATCTATTTCTTTTCAATTTTTTATTTAAGAAAATTGTAATTTTCAAGGTCGAGGAAATATATCACAACTCTTAATTTTGTAATCAATTTATCACAGACTGAACATCTATCTCAATTATTTAACTTTGTTATTACGGGAAATCTAAATTTCCAAGATCAAATAGTGAACACATCCAAATTCTTTTCGATTGAATTATGTGATTAATTGTTCTACACTAAAAATGAGATATTCTCATAGAATTGAGATGAGTTTCATTCTTAACGAACTGGGATAGTTATCGAGTGATCCTCGGTTTTAAGCAGTGTGAACACCACTGCAATTCGAAATTTTGCATTACAGTAAGGACAAAGCAGGCAGGCGACGATCCCAACCTTTTAATCACAAATCTGAATATCTCCATACAATTGCTGTCATACAAATTGCAGTATCTCTATCAACTTTTATACATTTATCTTATCAACTATATATCTATTCCAACTATTTATACATTAATACATACAATATCATTCTCGACTGTGAATGATTGGGAAAGGAACAAGAGGCTTAAAGCCCAAAAAAAGGAAGGCCTCACTTGTGTTTTCCAATGATTCCTTATGAGAAAGACAACTCATAAACTCGAGCCACTACAAGGACTTTTAGAACAGAAATATATTTGTGAAAATTAAATCATTTCAACTTCTCTTTTTAGAAGTTTGATAGAGATTTGGAGAAGATTGAAACGCTTGATGCCAGGGGTCATTAAGCATTTTGGACAAGCGTGCAGGGAACGAATGAGCTTTGAGCATTTCAGAGTACTTGTTGAAAGAGCTGAGTCAAAACATTAAAAAGACAAACCATGACCAGAACGGACTACGATTTGGACACTTGTCAGTTTTAGATAAAAAAAAAGAATTAGAAAGAGAGGAGGTGATGGAGTAGTGTATAAAAGGCGAAAAATGAAGAAAATAAATCGAAAAAAGGGCATGGGACCAAATCAAGAGATCACCTTAATGGATTTGTGCCAACATTTTGAATGTTGGAAGATTTGGAGATTGAGAAGTGAATATCCATTGCAGTGAAATCACACATGTTTTTCTTGACTAGAGATGATGAGATTTTGAAAAAATATGCGGATTTTAAAATTTTGTCTAAATTTGGAAGAAATATAGTACAAGGAGTATCCTTAGTTTTTCTCTTGAACAGTGCTTCTTTGTAAAATTTATCAATAAAATGAAAATGAAATACTCATCTATTTTACTATCCGTAATGAACTGCGAGTTATAATCCGTTTTTGAACTATTTTCAACGACACTACAGTCTAATTTTTGGAATATAAGTTATTAAAACTAGTACTCACTTGTGAAGCGCTTTCGGACTTTTCAAATTGGAAATGAGAGATTTTTGAGTGTTGAAAATGGGTTTGAAAAATCCGAAAGCGCTTCACAAGTGAGTACTTGTTTTAATAACTTATATTCAAAAATTAGATTGTAGTGTCGTTGAAAATAGTTCAAAAACGAAAAATAAAATGCTGATTTCCATTGCACAAGCTACAAAGCAGAATATGCTTGATAAGAGAACAATCACTGTAGACAAAGATAATCACATCCCCTCAAATCCGAACAAATTATTTTAATTTCTTGTCATTATTCAATCAAACTTTTCAACTGAAGACCAAAATCCATACCTGAACTTTTGTACAAGGCTTCCACAAACATTACTAAGAAATGTGTCTTTCAAAACTAAGCTTATTTCAGTGTAATTTTTTTCCTCATTCAACTTGACCTAGCGACCTTGATATTAATGGAGTTCTAGTAAGAAGTTGAATCAGTCAAATGTCGTATGTAGCCTAATGTCCGATGTCGACGTTGATTTATAAAGTGAGTGCTTGATTATTCATTGATAGTTTGATCATATTATATTACTAGTTTTATTATAAAAACATTTTTCGATTCCATTCAAATCATTCAACAAAAGATCTTCAAGAGATGGACCTGTCAAGAATTGAGCAGGATCATCCAACCCTTCTACTTAATATTCTATATATAATATTTTATCTTCTACTGCCTAAAAAGCGGTCGTTAGGACATGTCAGATGCCCTGAAATTAATCAGTTGTGACCTGATAAATCTGACACCAGACCTGAGCCAGCCAGGTCACTCGATATTATTATTATCATCACTGAATATTTTATTCTCTAAATATTCCTCCAAATAGTTATAATCTCATCTTCTTCCATTGTAAGAAACTTGTGAGGAAGACTGTTTTGTGTTTATTGCGTTTGAAGAAATGACAAATGCAAGTATAAAAAATATATTGATGTAGATGTTAAATATTCTCCTCCTTTCAATATGATCCATGAGTTGTAGAATCGCTTCCGGTGGTTCGGAACTCACCTAAAACTGTAGGTACATTCATCTCTCATCATAATCCACATTATTTCCCATGCACAAGCCTAGAGCTCATGTGGGCATCACCCTCAACAAAAAGAGAAAGAATGTGTATGTTTTGTACCTCTTGGTTTCATGAGATATATGCTTGAGAGCACAAAATAAACATCGTTCACAATATTTCAAATTACACAAAACGGAAGTCAGTTTGCTGGTAGATATAATATTGAAATTTTATCATCATTGCTAGCAGACGACACTGCAAACATCAGAAACGCTACAACAGGGCCACAAATTCGTCAAACAAATGATTCGTAGTGAGCTGTCCACACAGGAAAATGATATTCTCTGAAATTAATAAATTGTACACGCGCAGTATCTGGCGTGGTACCAGCAAGCCGGCCGGCCGGCGTTTAAGAAAAATGTATAAATAATTTGGGGAATTTACTAGCCACGTCAACAGGTCTGTTAGGCTCTGAAATACTGGCGCATAAATCAAACGCAGAACAAACATTTTGACGGGGTAATTAACGCTGCCGCCATACTGTATTAGGTAGGGGGGGCTGCGTAGGGGGTGGGGGGATCATGCCATTGCGTGTCTGCTCAGTGAATGCTGAAGATGTAGAGAGAATTGGAGAGTGGACCTCATAGATGAGGGGGAAATATTAAAAAATTCGAAAAGAAACAAAGAGAAGGAGAGGATTGGATGGAGAAAGACAGAACCAGGACTGTAGATATTTTAGAATTTAGTGGAGGAAGAGAGAGAAGATGGAAGAGGAGGGAAGGATGGATTGAGTGTAAAAGGAAATTGAGTGAGAAGAAGGCTGGAGATACAGTTGTGAGAGAGAAGGTTGGTGTGGAGTCTTGAATGATGTGGAAATATTATTCTGTTGAAATGAAGGAGGAACAGAAAGGCTCATAGATGGATGATTGAATGAAGTAAGAGAAAAAGGCCCGGTTGCACAAAAGCCCGTTAAATTTCAACCGTAGATTTACGAGAAACAAAACTGGACCATCTTTGAGAGGAAAAAGTAAGAAAAAAGGAAATGACGGTTGAGGTTCGAAAGGTTGAAATTTCAATAAGGGAATAATTATTCAAGAGTTTGGGAATTTTCAAAAATATTGAGAAATTCTACAGTAAGCGATGAACAATAATTAATTATGAGATAGAATGTGTAATGAAAATCAGATAGGATAATAATATCAAGAGAATGTAGTGGATGGTTGGAATGAGTTATAGAACGCAAAAATTCAGTGAGAAATAAGTTTCATTGGGGAGAAAGGCACAGAACGTCAAAATATGTAAGCAGGAGGAAACTAAGAGAGTGGAACACAGAATACAATAATTTTGATAATCATCAATATAAGGCTGGAAATCAACATTATTTGTGGCAGTACTCATAAACAAGAGAGACGACTGAGAGGAAGAAAAAGAGGAAAGAAGGTTTTAAGTGAGAAGGAGAACAAGAGAACAAATGTATGATGGATAAGCATTGAGGAATGAGATTAGACCAAGTTACAGCTCATTCGTGGTGAAGGAAATATAAATATGAAACAGAAACAGAAGATGTTGAAAACCAAATTAGTTGAGATGAAAGCAAGAATTGTCGAGAGTGACAGATGCAGTGGAGAAAGGAGGAAAGAAATATGAAGGCGTGGAAAAATATTATGAGAGAATGAAAAATAAACAACGCATATCAATTGGCTGGCTTGGGCACACACTACGGCAGACGGGAGACAGGAGACAGCGTCTTCAAGCTAGAAGGATGAGATGATGAGAAAGGTGCGGAGTTTGGAGAAGAAATTATTTTAAAATAGCTGAGGCTGAGAAAATGAAGATTTCTGAGTCGAAGTTTATGTGGATAAGGATTCTTCTTTCAACATATCTCTTCCACAGAAATCGTCTTCGAATAATATTTTCAAAAAAATCTGGTGTGGCGCACTCACACAACTTTCCTTGCCGTTATGAAAATTGATCACCTGACGCTAGTGTTCACGCGCATCTCAGGCCACTTATAAACAATGATTTGAGCCAGCTGGTGACAGGACAATAGCGCTGCAGACATACGAGGTCTGCTATCTCTTCATAGTGAATCATTTAATAGAATCAACAGTTGCCAACAGTTTGCAATTGAAATAATAACATTTTCTCGAATTTCGTGCTTATTTTCAATTTTAGGTGAAAATGTCACTGAACATTAATTGTAGAGATTTTCATGTTTGATCTTTTCCACACAAAATTTTTTGTTTAAATTTTATCTGAAGCCTGATAATTGGGAATCTAAAATCGAAATTTGCATAGATGGGGTGGAGCTCCTGAAATTTTTACAGATATGAGACTTGTGGCAGTTGATAGAGCTTATCAATTACTATTTTTGGTATAAATTTAATCGAAATCGTTGGAGCCGTTTTTAAGAAAATCGCGAAAAACTCTGTTTTTGACAACATTTTCGCCATCTTGGATTGCATTTGATCTAAATTGTTCGTGTCGTATCCTTATAGTGTAAGGACCTTACGTTCCAAATTTCAAGTCATTCTGTTAACTGGGAGATGAGGTATCGTGTACACAGACGCACATACACTCATACACACACACACACACACACACACACACACACACACACACACACACACACACACACACATACAGACCAATACCCAAAAACCTCTTTTTCGGACTCAGGGGACCTTGAAACGTATAGAAATTAAGAAATTGGGAAACCTTAATTTTTTCGGAAAGCAATACTTTCCTTACCTATGGTAATAGGGCAAGGAAAGTAATACATTGATCCCCGAATGCATTTATTAAGATCATCATTGTTCATCATGCATCATTATCATAGTGTGGTGAAGTCAAAAACTTATACTTTTATGAAAAGTTGATCTCTACTGGAAAAAGACTTCAACTTACGCCTCTAAGTAGTTGAATTATCGAATTGTGGAGAGATTGAAGTTTGTTATTGAATAACATAGAATATACTGATAACTCAATTTTGCTTATGTTTATCAAATTACTTCATTCATTTGATCGGAAATTAGACAACTAACTGAAGAAAACGACTTGGTATTTTTGCGTCAGTAACTGCATGGCGAGAGTTGATACCGTATTGTAGAAGCTTTAAAGTTATCAAGGAGTGTCCTGGGAATCTGAAAGAGTGAAAAACCTTGAAATCAATTGGTATGAAAGAGAATGATTTGGAGAATTAAGGAAACAAGCATAGAATGTTTGACTCAGAAAACCAAAAAAAAAACATGACATGTAAGGTCATCAAACCATCAGAGACTGTTGGAAAACTGTTATACGGACTGTAATTTTAGAATAGTTTTAGGGAAACACTTGGTCGGGTAGTCCCCACAACTTTGAAATAATTATATCTCAGGCTAAATCATTGTACTATCCCATCAAAGTTCACTGAATGAAGACTTCAAACATTCTATGAGAAAAGTATACATGGAACAATTTGGAGTAGATTTTGAGATACATTAATTGTTGCAGAGTTTATGTGATTTCTCAAGATCTATGATCTACCACAAATTTTGTTTCAATATCCAGAGTCTTCAATTTTTCATGAAGTGTGACGGAGTGCAGGGAGTCATGATGAAGTCAAATTGATTTTTAAAGAAATAAGGAGTCCAATATACATTAACATCTATCATCAAAATAAGTAGCATGCAGATCTTGTTTAAACAATTAGATAATATGTAGTATAAATAGTATGTAGATATTTATAATATGTAGTTTAGTTTTGTTTTCGGGTTGAATTTCGAAATAATTCAATGTTTTCAAGTTTTGAATTACAGTTTGGTGCAATATTTTTATTTTTTTTCGGTTTTCAATCTAATTAAATTCTAATTTTAGTTTGTATATTTCTGGACTCGGATTCTATTACTTTCCTTGCCCTATAAACCATAGGTAAGGAAGTATTGCTTCCGAAAAAATTTAAGGTACCCCAATTTCTAAATTTCTATACGTTTCAAGGTCCCCTGAGTCCAAAAGTGGTTTTTGGGTATGGGTCTGTATGCGGTGTGTGTGTGTGTGTGTGGTTGTGTGTGGTGTGTGTGTGTGTGTGTGTGTGGTGGTGTGTCATTCACGGAATGACTTGAAATTTGGAACTTAAGGTCCTTACAATATAAGGATCCGACACGAACAATTTCGATCAAATGCAATTGAAGATGGTGGATAAAATGGCTAAAATGTTGTCAAAAACAGGGTTTTTCGCGATTTTCTGGAAAACGGCTCCAACGATTTTGATCAAATTGATACCTAGAAAAGTCATTGATAAGCTCTATCAACTGCCACAAGTCTCATATCTGTAAAAATTCCAGGAGAACTGCACCATCTATGCAAAGTTGATTTTAGATTTCCAATTATCAGGCTTCAGATACAATTTAAACAAAGAATTTCAAGTGGAAAAGATTGAGCATAAAAACTCTTCAATTAATGTCCAGTAGCATTTTCACCTGAAATTGAAAATAAGCTCGAAATTAGAGAAAATAAGATTATTCAATTGCAAACTGTTGGTAACTGTTGATTCTATTAAATCATTCACTATGAAGAGATAGCAGACTCAGTGTGTCTGCAGCGCTATTGTCCTGTCTTTATCCACTGCCATTATAACGTGGACCACACTATATCAAAATTCGGAAAGTGAGCAGTTTTGGGATAGGCCTTTTGATCCTTTTCTAATTATTTATTCAATGTGTGTATTGTTGAATGTAAACAATAAATAAATACATTCAAGACAATCATACGTTTAAGGAGTAACGACATTATATTGAAAGATTAAACATCTTTCTTGTGTGTGGTCTTCTAATAGTCAGCTGTTCCTGTATTTAGAAACTCCTTGATTTCTATTAAAAGGTTATACAATTAGTCACTTCAATCGACGATGATTTGTATCTCTTTTCAACAGTCAATCCCATTCTTATCCCCCTCCAAATCTAATATCCATGAAACGCAACATCTGTTTCGAAGAACGGCTACGACCCAAATCTCAATCACAATCTGAAAAAGTCACGTCTATTCTAGCAGCAAAGACATTGGAATAGGAAGTCTCTGTCACAGGCAGCCAATGACATTTGGTTGTGAAACAGATTAAATTGTTACAGTTTAATCTAAATCTCATCTGTTGGATGGTGGAGCGTGGAAAGAGAACACACACGGCTTCAGGATGCCAAGCCATTTAGCAAGTTAGGACACCGTGACACTCACACACATGCGGGCAAGTCACACATGTTTGGCACTGACTGAGTGAGTCTACTGGTCTTCATTTCTTTCAATTTATTTTCTCCTTCTCCCTCTCCATATGTACTCTCTCACTTTCTTGATCTCGGTCTTGGGCCCGGTTGCACAAAAGCCGGTTAAATTTTAACCGTGATTAATTTCACGAGAACCAATCAGAGAAGGCCATTCTTTATTTACTGAAGACGGCTTCTCTGATTGGTTCTCGTGGAACTTGAGCGGATTTTGTTCAACAGGCACTGTGTCTTCATTTCTCTTTCCACCTTCCTTCATCTTCCTCCTAATTTTCAACTTTCATGCTCGTCTGCTTCTCATCTTGTTTATTTGCTTCCTCCTTCTTGTCCAACTCCTCATATTTAGTTTTTGTTTTTCTCTGTGATAGAACCATTCCATCATCTTCATCTTCACATGATCTCTCCCTAAATATAAGAGTTATTCAATTTCACATTATTCTCAAATCATCTCTATGTAGTTTCTCTTGATTACTTTACTCAGTTCCTATTCCATTCTCTTAGTTCTTTATCATTTTTCTGCTCAGTCCACTTCCTTTGTACCTCAACTCTCTTGTCACATTATTCCCAAATCATCTCTCTGCAAGTTCTCTTGATTATTTTACTCAGTTCCTGTTCCATTCTCTCAGTTATTTATAATTTTTCTGCTCAGTCCACTCCCTTTGTACCACAATTTTTACCTTTTTTCCGCATAATATTCCATTTAAACTTTATCAGCCTCAACAGATTACTCATAACCTTCTATACTGACTAACGTTATACTCTACTATTCAGTTTTATCATGTTCATCTATCTCTAAGTGCTTCATTTTTCAATTCTATTCTATCTCCATCTCATGATTTCCACATTCTCCACTCTTTCTCCTTGACCTTTACTTGTTACTCTCCTGTTCCAAGCTCTTCAATTTTTCCACCCTCCTCCCTCATCAACCTCTGTAAAGTCACTATTCCATCTCCTCTTTTTATAAAACTTCTTCTATCTGCTCTCCCTATCATTGAAGCATGACATGTTTGAACATATATTGTATCACTTAATTATCCTTTCGTACTTCAATATTGTCGTATTTTTTACTCTTCTCCTTCTACAATTTTCTTCATGTTTCTTTCAATTCATATCCTTCTATTTCTCCTCCAACACTTCTTATTCAATTTCCACTTTGTGGTCATTCGCTTCTAATTTCAAATATGGTTACTCAAAATAATCTTTCAGCTTCTCTTCTGTTTATCTCTTCGCTCATCTGTTACTTTCCTCTTCTTTCCCTCCTCTCTCTCTCTCCCCACTGTTCATCATCTTCTATATCTCTTCTCCTCTTCCTTCCTCTCTTTTGCTCATCTCTTTTACATTTACCCTCTTTTAGATCGCCCCCTCATTTTTCACACATCTTCCCATGCTCTAATTTTTCTTTGTCACTACTCCATGTCATCATTCCTCAAACCTTTTTCATTCTCCCTCCCTCTTGTCATCCTCACTGCCTATTTCTTCTTCTCACTCCCTCTTTCTCATTCTCCCTGCCTCTTTCTCATTCTCCCTTTTTCTCTCTTATTCTCATTCTCCCTCTTCCTCACTTATTCTCATTCTCCCTCTTCCTCTCTCATTCTCATTCTCCCTTCTCCCTCTTCCTCTCTTATTCTCATTCTCCCTCCCTCTTCCTCAACCTCCCTCATTCTTATTTCCTTCTATTTGTTTTTGTCTTTCTCTTCTAATTTCTTCATTGGTCGGCGCCTCTTGCTCGCCACACGCGTTGAATGCTCCGAATTAAATATCCAAAGAGGCGGAACAAGCGACTCTGAAAAAACTTGGACTCACAAACAACACAGTAGCCAGAAGGAGAAAGACAGAAAGAATGAGACAGAAAGAGAAGAGTGGTGTTTGGTTTTGTGACTACCGTACTGCAGACTGCAACGTGGGAGGTGGCACCTCAAATAAATTTAAACGTTTCTTTTCTTGTTGTCGTGTGTCGTCTGTCGTACATTTCTAATTTAAATTGATGAAAAATTGATCACATCCACAATTTTAATCATAGTCCCATAGTGAGACTTTTTTAAAATTGCTTTAAAAAAATAGATCTCTCATACATTGTGAAGTCCTACTACCTGTAGCTTATACTGTATGTGATAATTATTTATTCATTCATTTACAATCAACAAAACACAAATCAAATACATGATTAGAAAAGGACCAACCAGCCTAGCCAAAAACTGTTTCCTTTACGAATTTTGATAGTAGTAAGCCGATGTCTAAAAGATAGGTTAAGTTATGTTGCTTCACTTTGAAGAAAATTCCGATTCCAGAAATATATAAACCAAAATTTGGAATTTAATTAGAATCAAAACCGAAAAGAAATAAAATTTTGCACCAAATTTTGAACTGTAAAGTTTTCAAAACTTGAAAACATTGAATAATTTAGAAATTTAGAAACCAAAAGACAAAACTAAACTCACTCCAAAAATTATGCTATCAATTATTCCTTTCTCTTGCTGTAGTTTTTCATAAATTTGAGAATACTCTTCTACTAACCTGTAAATCTTTTACTAACCTTGTATATCACCTATATTTGAAATGAAAAATCAACAAGAAAAGGCAATTTAAGAGAATGAAGCAGGATTTTATAAATAATTCAAACATTCTTTTGCTGTAGTTTATCAGAAATATAAAAATTCTATTATAATTAAATTTCACCTGTATCTCAAATAGAACATCAAACAATACAAGACAATTTAAGAGAAGAAAGCTGGATTCGCATACTACAGTGACAGTAAACAGTGAACATATAAATCTCATGAGTTCTTATTGGACTATTCCCACACAGCCCGGCCAAATGACTCACTATGAATAAATTGATAACGATAGAACTTATGGGAATCATATTAATTTTCACTGTTGTGAGCGAATCCAGCTTGTGGGCTCCATACCATTACATTGAAGTTTTGGTCGGATTAAATATTCATATCGAGGTATCTATCCTAATAATAAAACAATATTATATCCTTTCAGGTGTTCGAGTAATAGGGAATCTACATAAAGTCTTAAGTGGAGTTATGTGGTTAGATGAAAACCGACATAGGTACAATTGTACCTATAATTGATAAGGAGAGAAAAAATAAGGTAAACTTGTGCTATTCCTCACTCAGATAAGGATAAGGTTACATATAGTCCGAAATGGATATTAGCAGATGGATTGCGAGAGTTGCAACAATTAAGAGCGTTGAATCCAATTATAATCTAATCTATAATCCAATATTACTTCCAATGTATGATTTCTATCGATTTTCATTGAATTACAGTTGAGTAGACAAAAAATGTGTCATCAGCACTATTTGTATGGAATTTCAACATTGATAGTATTAATTTATTAATATTGAATGGAAAAGACTAAAAAATTGTCAAAAACCAAAGATTTATTGATACTTAGAAAGACCGGTTTCGGTTATTACACCATTGTCAATCTCTGATAAACTACAACTGAATACAAAAGCAGCAGAATTTATACTAGTGGGCGAGTACTGCTATTGGTCAAGGGCATGAACGCCTGCCATTGGCCCAGCTAGACAGTCACCTCCCACTCAACGGTGTGACAAGATGGCGGCTTAAGCAACAGAATCGCCATGATAACAAAATTTACTTTCAGTGCAGAATAAGAACCAACTGAAAGTAAATTCTGTTATCATGGCGATTCTGTTGCTTAAGCCGCCATTTTGTGATACCGCTGAGTGGGAGGAGACTGTCTAGCTGGGCCAATGGCAGGCGTTCATGCCCTTGACCAATAGCAGTTCTCGCCTACTAGTATAAATTCTGCTGCTTTTGTATTTAGTTTTAGTTTATCAGAGATTGACAATGGTGTAATAACCGAAACCGGTCTTTCTAAGTATCAATAAATCTGTGGTTTTTGACAATTTCTTAGTCTTTTTCATTCAATATGAATAATTATCACAATATCAACTTCTCATCTACACAAAAAAATTATTAATACTTTTATCTATTTTGATTCTGAGCTTATCCAATGGATATCATTATACATTTCATCCTCCCAATCATGGTTGCCTGACAAAAAGTACCTATTCTTATTGGTTCTACTCTCTCACTTCAATCAATCCTCATAATTTATTAATCATCAATATTTGTCCATGAATATTGTTATTCGAAAATAGAATATTCTCTAATCTGTATTTTTCCCAAATTTAGTTTGAAATAATATCAATTTTCTTGAATTTAGTTTATAGATTTTAAATTCAGCTAATTACACCAGACCCTCACAAACACAGGCTTAAACCTACATGTGAGTCTCTCACAACGTAAGGGTATATATAAATGTACTGTAACTGAACTGGGTCCTATTATATCAAGACGCAATTTCTGTATTTATATCTCTGGTTATTTTTATATCTGGCTATTTTTATATCTGGTTATTTATGTTTAACGGATCTAGAAAACGGCTCTAACGATTTTCAAGAAATTTGGAACATAGTAGGTTTATGATATGAAGATTCGATTCCTCTAGGTCTCATTTTTGGGAAAACTCGCTGAACGACATTGAAAGGATAATTCATCCTTGTCTGAAACAGCTGTGGATAGTAAAAAAGTGAGTAGTAAAAAATCAAAATATCGCATCCCCGAGATTCATAAGATGACGTATAGCCAGCTGTTAAATATAAACACGATCATTTTAGAGGATTGTGTTCTGTTAATCAATAAATGAAAATAACGAGCGAAGTTCGGTTCCCCGATATTTATTTCTCAATTGTGAGAATGAATTGATTTGATTAGAACAACGCCAGCTGCAGTTGTACCTTCAATATCTCCTAAAACACATGAAACCCCATCAATTCCCATCACCCATCTCCCGGATATAGAATTCCAATACATGCAAACTGTTTTCAATTAACAAATCCAGTGTTTTCGTGCAACACTTGTCGTCCACTATACTGAATACGATTCTAAATTAATCAGAGCCGCATTGCATTGCGCACGTCGCACATACCGATGCTCTGTCAACAGACAGCTGAAGGCTTCTCTGCTGCCACCTCGGATTTCAATCTGTTTTCAGAGAACCGTCAAATTAATTAAGCACGGTGTGAAAATCAGTTGCGCGTGAACATAAAACGTCGACAAAAGAGTGAGAAGATATGGTATAAATCGTTGGTGGAAAAGTGAGAGAGGGATGGTATAGAACGTTGGTGAAAGAGTGAGGAAGGGATTTTATAAAACGTCGACTAAAGAGAGAAGGAGAGGGGGGTGAATGGTACAAAACGTTGTTGAAAGAGAGAGAAAGGGATGGTATAAAACGTTGGTGAAAGAGTGAGAAAGGGATTTTATGAAACGTCGACAAAAGAGAGAGAGTGAGGGAAGAGATGTTATAAAACATCGGTGAAAGAGTAAGAGAGGGATGGTTTAAAATGTTGATGGAAGAGAGAGTGAGTGAGACAGAGGGATGGTATAAAACGTCGACAAAAGAGTGAAAGGGAGAGTGGTGTGAGGCTACATGTGAGCACGTGTATTTTCAAGGGCCTGCTTTCACAAGAATACCGTTTTTCAGGTTGATTGCCTGCGGTAGATGTTTAATTAAACGCTATTTACATGTTGGGGGAAAAAAGGGTTGGTGAAGGACGGGTTGATGATGGAAATTATATGTGGGAAGAGGAAGTGTGATAGAGGAAGGCTGTAGAGAGAGAGGTGGTGGGAGGTGGAGGATCAAGGAAGAGTTGGGATGAGATCTGAGGTGTTAGGAAGCGTGTGGTGGTGGGAGGTGTAATGAGTGGCAATGGGGAGGAGAAGAGATAGTAAAGAGTTGGGAGAGGGATGGAGGCATAATGCCGAAAAAGGGATGAGGAAAATGGGGAATGTGGAGGAGAGGTGAGAATGACAGAGACTTATATATTAGTCAGGAAATATTTATTTCCTGAAAATATGGATTGAATTGTAATGTAAATGGTTTATCAATGTATTTTTGTTGATGGAAATAAATTGAATTGGATTGAATTGAGAGGATTAAGCAGAAACAATGACACTGGAGAGGAGAAATAGAAGATGGACGGTGGAGGAATGAGGAGAAGAAAAGAGAAGAATAGGCAGTGGAGAAAGAAAGAGTTGTAGTGGACTGAGAGGAGTTGAAGGGGATGAATGAAAAGAGAGAGAGAGAGTTATGAATATTGGAAAGAGGAAGATCGAGAGGGGGATTGGTGCAGATTGATGAAGGAGGTAGATGAAAAAATATAAAAGTGGGGGAGAAGAAGAACTTGACGATTGTTCAATAGGAGAATTGATTGATTGATTGGTTGATTGAGTACTTCATTTATGTAGATTACAATATATACTGGCTTATACACTTATATACAATAGCTTAAAATACAGCAAAATTACAGATAAATTTACATAATATAGACTAAGAAAATAATTATTGAAATGTATATGATATGAAAAAGCAATCTGTAATAACTGTAGATAAATAATTATATTGTTATGCATCTACATAAATTGGCATGGCTTTGGACATATCAATGTCCATTCTTCGGAAAGAATATTAAAAATATCTCACACCCCTCATTGTGACTCTCCCTATCACCCCTGTGGTTACACCATCAACACCAGTCAGTCTGTATTTATCTGTTTTTTTTTCTCAATCTCCACAGGTGGAGTGTTTCAAATTGACGCGTCGATTCACGCTGAAAAAATATATTGCTATTCTATGACTGTCTATTTAATTTGAAGTAAACCAAAGACCTTAAAGATGCATAGACTCACATGCAGCTCTAGTGTCGTACTTGGAATTGAAATCGGCCATTGAGGGGGTAACCTATAAGATTATTACATACCAATGCCTTTGTAATCCATAGTATTACAAATATATATCTATAATATCTCGTGCTAAAATACCCCAATGGCGGCCTTCAATTTCAAGTAAGAGCTATCATTGGGAAGGCATAGGCATTGTGGATCTATATATCTTTAAGGTCTTTGAAGTAAACATCACATTCAAATAGAAATGGGTTCAAATGTGTGTTTTAATACATTAATTTATTGTATTGATAGAGAAGCAGCATTGTCAGCAATTCAAATTGGCACTATTTTGATCTATTTGGAGAAATCACAACATTTTGTTTTAAGCTACCGTTTTAAACATTTCCAGCATTTCTCCACAACTTGTATTAGTATTTGTTGGTTAGTTTTTATTCACTTATCAGGCTTCAATCTTAGATGAGAACGTCTCTTATTTACTCATGGATTCTACTTGAATACGTTATTTTGTCATGTAGGTAAGGTATAAGGTATCAATTTTTTTATGTGATGTTGTGTTATATAAATTTGTAATGAGACATCATGAATTGATCCATTTTGATTTTATTGGAGATATTGATGAGTTTCTGAATATTCACATATTTCCCAACATTAGAATTTTCTCTCCAAATCAATCTACTGTAATTGAATTGAACAGGTGAATTTGGCATACGCCAATTTACATCGTCTAAATAAATATGCAAATGAAAGATACAATGATTGTCATGGTGGAATAATATTCTCAGATACGTTCTCATAACATTCATGTTAGATTGATCATGGATTAATAACCATCTTTCATTATTTGTTGATTTATTTCTTGAGTTTTCTCCAACTATTATTAGGAATGAGGGAGAGGATGAAATAGTTGTATCACAAAATTCAATTTGTACACAATTTTTATTGATTTTCTAAACAATATTCTCTTGATTATTTACATATTGCAGTTGATAAATGATACAATATCCATAATTTAAAATCCAGTTACGAAAATTGATAAACATGGCATTCCAGATAGTAATTCAATCACTTTAATAACCTGAACTACGAGATTTTACTCATATTCATCAATTTGGTTCAAATAAAACATTATTATATCAATTGTTAATGGATTTAGAATGGAGAATTACAAACAATTACAATATTATCAAAATTTGTCGCTATATTTTGCTAATATTATGAAGTGAATGAATTTTGAACCAATCTTATTCTACATTTAAACAATAATGGAACTGAAAAGAGTTCATCCATCAATTTTTCCACAGGAATTTAAATGAATTACAATCAATACTGTGAGAAGGAATAAATTACAGTTTTCTACGTTTTGATTGAAATTAATGATTAATTATGATTCTATCATATTATTATTCTATAAAAAAATTATACACGTTTGTATTATATTTACAAGATTTCAATTAATTGTCGAATTCATTCAACACTGAGAATCAGGTTATACACAAATACACATTTTGCAGGTGATAAATCACTATACTCATCCTTTCAATTGTACAATTAAAATGCTAATTCTAATTTTACCGATTATAAAGATCATTTTGAATATAATATATCAATGTTGTTGAAACAAAATGAATAAATACATACAGTCTTATGATAAACATTGAGTAGGCCTAGTAAAATGTACATTGAAAAAATCTTCTTGTTAATTTGAAATGCAATAAAATTGAAATGCGATTAAAAATGATTGATATTACGTATATTCGAAAGTGAAATACTATATGTTATATAATATATTATAGAATGAATTTCAAGTAAGAGTTGATAAGATATCAATATTTTGTATACTGGAACTGAAAGACTGTAATGAGCACCATCGCCTGATAAACTCTATAAAATACAGTATTGAAAAATTGTTTAAAAACTGACGACTGATAGATATTCTACTGTTTAAAATAGTTCACATCATACCTCAAAACGATTTACAAGTACAGTATATAACATTGTAATAACATTAATTCATAATACAAAACGGATTCAGTCGATTTGAGAAAGGAGAATCAGTTATGAAGTAATAAACATATTCAATATTCTAAAGTTATTGTAAAATGATAGAGTAGAAGATTACACAATAAATACTATTAGAGACTAGAATAAAATTTACAAACATTATTTCTTAAGCATTATGTACATTCTCTATAAGATGTCTTATAACAACAATAACAGCTTATATGAGATAAGTTGTCGCATTTAGAGGAAGAATATCATTGACTTTCATATTCTTCATTGAAGCTCATGAAAACCAAACCATTTTAGTAGGACCCCATACAGAATTCAATTAATTACAATAAACTGGGATAGTTCATGTCAAACAGAAGATGTAAATTGATATTCTAGACTATGAAACAGTCTATACACCGACAACACAGTCTTCAATCGAATGAATAGTTTCTTGCCGTTTATCAATAGATAATTTAATAACTTTTGAGAATTCAAAAAACCATTCATCAATGGGAATAAGGAAAGCGAAATTATTGAATAATAAATGATTAGCTTCGTTCATTCAGTGATTCGTTAACTTTTACTTTCTTTCGGAAATGTAGGAATCTTTCTCAAACTATAGATTTCTTTGCTATGAACCGTATTCTCAAAACCTACATTAATTATTCTCACAACTCCAGGTTCATCTGAAGATGTATCGCTTATAAATAAATTTTAAAATTTAGGTAAATATTGAACTTAGATCGAGAAATATTCGACTGCTCAAACTCCATCTTCATTGAGAAAAGTTGAACTAAGATCTCAAATAATATACACTACTGTCATTAAAACCATCTCGAGTATAAATTGAGTATAACTGGAGAAGCACCATACATAACACCATTGATTAACAGCTGATTCATTGATTACACTTCACAATACGTACATTTCTTATTTATTTGGAAGTAACAGTACTGATGGTAATATCAAGTGTCGAGATAGATGAGAATTATTGACATTGTATGGAAATCCAACAAACTGTTTCTTCGAATCATAAATTGATTCAACACTAATTGATCCGTTACAGTCACAATTTGACATCATGTGTTACGTTTTTGTTTCCAAATCTAACGCACAATTAGAGCTAAAAACTCCTCAACAATCAATTTTATCATGATCGTATTATTCTGAGACAACTTTAGTACAGACTTTGTTACAACCAGGAAAATAGTTCCATCTATCAAATAGTGATAGTTAACTATCCAAATCTATTTACAGTCTCATTTAGAATTCATAAACACAACCTTCTAAGCCTGGAAGGAACCGGGTTATTCTTTAGTTGAAATGTTCAAGTCTTTACTCAATAAACAGATCACGTGACTGCAAAAGCGGCTGAGTGCTGTGAGTTGCATGGCTTTAGAACGTCTGGAACTGTCACCACTGATATTGTTGGATATTCTGAAACAAATTTTGAATAAAAAATTTATTTCGTGCAGTAAGAGATGTTCTACTAACTATTCATCCACTTTTCCAAGTAGGCTATCCCACTAATACCAATCAACTACTGTTAATTACTCGTAAAACTAGTATTTACAAAATATAATAATTAGTACAGTAGTCTGTACTCGCCTAATTCTTAGTAAATTTACAGTCAATCCGTTAAACAAAGGAATAGTAAAGTCGAAGTTTCAAGATTTAAAAATCAAGTTATATGAAGTTCTAACGAATTGAATGGAGAAGACTAAGAAATTGTCAAAAACCACAGATTTATTGATACTTAGAAAGACCGGTTTCGGTTATTACACCATTGTCAATCTCTGATAAACAGAGATTGACAGAGTTTATCAGAGATTGACAATGGTGTAATAACCGAAACCGGTCTTTCTAAGTATCAATAAATCTGTGGTTTTTGACAATTTCTTAGTCTTTTTCATTCAATATGAATAATTACCACAATATCAACTTCTCAACTACACAAAAAGTTCTAACGATTTCCTGGTACAATTCCCAATCCAATCAATCCCATTGGAATCAAAAATTCGACTGAGTCACTATCAATGCTGTAGAAACGTTCCATAATGGAATAAAAACACACATATATCGGCGAATTCTACAGTTTTATATTTTAAAACCGTCAAATAAAACTGTAGAATTAGATGATATTTTTGTGTTTTTATTCCATTGGGATCAGTTCAATTGAATTAAACCTACAATGTCAATGATACAAATCAACTTACACAAAGTTTTTCACAAAATTAGCCTACATCCTTGAGCTGTATCTATTCGAAAACATCTACAATTTCAATTTTCGTATAGTATTTCGATTGACTATTGCAAGTTCTGCATTTTGAAACATATTTTTCAAGTTATAGTAGAAATGCTGATGAGTTTCAAGCTTGATTCACTTGACAGAATTTTCCCAAATATGGTAAAAAAACTAAAAATTTTCACTCCTCATTGATTTCATTGTCATGATTTCAACAATCCATCATCATGTCAACCCTGAGGCATGCCAACTACTATAGAACAAAGATCTTACCAGGAGTCTAACGAGAAGAAAGCCTTTTGAACTAGTTTTAAATCAATTTGTGATAGTGTATGCAGACTATATAATTTTTACTACTCTCATAATCTGAGAACTACTTGGGCCATCATCAATGGATGAACTGAAGTTTTATAGTGAAATGAATATTAATGGTTAGTCTCTGAGACTAGTTCTAATGACAATTAACATAAAAAAATGATTTCAACAAGTTTCTAATCCTAAGGATAATCAACACTATGAGTCAATTAATATGGTTTTTAATGAGTCTCATTAAGGATTATATTTGAAATTCGGCCTTGTTTTTGAATAATATAATACGAAACATCTTAATTTTCTGAATTTAATGTGAGATTTGACCTGTAATCAATGCCTTTTTGACTTCTACAGCTGGAGATATCAATCAATTCTAATCAGGCCTAGTCTTTACAATAAAATATAAAATATCTTCAATTATCACTGAGTCTTATATAGAATTTTATCAGTGATCAATGCCTTTTTGACTTTTACAGCTGGAGATATAAAACAATTCTAATCGTCTCAAGTAGTCCTTCCAAGCAAGGAGAGATATTTCCCTTCAAATCTGACCTTCAATATATTGCCTTACTCCCTTTCCTCATTACAACCTCCACTTAGCATGATACGCAGAAGCTTTTAGCAAATACATATAATTTTTACACTACACATAAAATAAATAAACAAGTCAATTTCGATAACTTCACTTCCATTACTATATTTGACAAGTAATGTTGGCCAATTGAAAGGTTTCCATTAAGCAGTTGAAAGATAGAAGAGGTAGGAGAATAAGAAAAAAGAGAAGAAGAGAGAAAAAGCTGGATGTAGCGGTTTGTTAGTAGCTCGTCTAACAGCATGTTAAATCAGACATTAGATAAGATTATGACCAGAGGTAGGAGGTTGATAAGAAACAGGAATCGTAATTCTTCGGAAGTGCTTTAAAGGAGAGAAAAAGACAGACAATTTCGAAAGAAGAGTGAATGAGGAAGATGCAGTAAAAAGTGAGAGGATGTTCAAATAAAGAAGATGATTTTGAAGGAAAAAGAAAACGGATATGAATCATGACAGATGAGGAACAGGTGAGAAGGAGAGGAATGATGGAGAAAAGAGAAGAGAAGGATGGGGGAGAGAGGAAAATGGAAAAGAGAAGAAGAAAAAAGAAAATATTCAACCAATCTCTTTTTTGTCACTAAATGATAAGAGAGAGACAGTTTTAGAGGATGGGAGCAGAGAAAGGAGAGAAGAAAAAGATGAGGGTTGAAGAAAATGAATATCATTGAAAAAAGAGAGAAAGTATCAACAAGATTGTAGTGGAGAAGAGAAAATAAGGGCATAGGAAAAGGATAATACAGGTCAGACGAATGGGATAATAGAGGAAAGAAGAAGTAGATCGTGAGTGGTAAGGATAGAATAAAAAGGTTTACAGAGAATGATGAGAGATGCTGAAATGAATAAGAGAATGATTGGGGAATGAAGAAGGATGTGAGATTTGGAAAAGAGAAGTAATGGAAAATATTCAAAAGTGCGTCGAATGTAGATTGAGTTGGGAAAAGGAGGAGTAGAATTGAGAAGGACAGAAGAACGACGGAAAAAAAGTGAAGAAAGAGGAAAAGAAAGGAAGAGATGGAAAAAGATAGGCTGAGGAGGAAAAAGATAGAAGAAGGAGGAAAATGTGGAAATGGATTGTGAGATGATGAAGAGACAACTGAGAAAATGGGGTGAAAAAGAAAGAAGAACGGGGAAAAGAGAGAAGAAGAAGAAGAAGGAAAGGTGAGACTGAGGAGGAAAAAGAGAGAAGAAGGAGAAAAAAGTGGAAAATGGATTGTGAGATGATGAAGAGACAACTGAGAAAATGGGGGGAAAAGAGAGGTGAAAAAGGGAAAAAGAGAGACTGAGGAAGAAAACGAGAGAAGAAGGAGGAAAAAGTGGAAAATGGATTGTGAGATAATGAAGAGACAACTCAGAAAATGGTGTAAAAAAGAGAGAAGTACGGGGAAAAGAGAGGAGAAGGGAAAAGAGAAACGTATGAGGAGAATGAGAGAAGAATGAGGAAAAAGTGGAAAATGGATTGTGAGATGATGAAGAGACAACTGAGAAAATAGGGTGACAAAGAATGATGAACGGGGAAAAAGGAAGGAGAAGAAGGAAAAAGATAGACGTATAAGGAATAAGAGAGAAGGAGGATAACGTGAAAATGAATTGTGAGATGATGAAGAGACAACTGAGAAAATGGGATGAAAAAGAAGGAAGATTGGAAAAAAAGAGAGGAGAAGAAGGAAAAAGAGAGACGTATGATGAAAAAGAGAGGAGAATGAGGAGAAAGTGGAAAATGAATTGTAAGATGATGAAGATACAACTCAGAAAATGGGGTAAAATAGAAAGAATAACAGGGAAAAAGAAAGGAGAAGAAGGAAAAAGAGAGAATAATGAGGAAAAAGTGGAAAATGGATTGTGAGATGATGAAGAAAACAATTGAGAAACCAACAAAAGTGCGTTAAAGGTAGATTACGTTTGAAGGCAAAGAATCACATAACACAGATAACAGAAGAAAGGTCTCGCAAGGGGTTCTTGAAGGAATGAGACAGAATGAGTGATTATGTTGAGAGGGGAAGAATCACATAACACAGGTGAGAGAAAAGGTCACGAAAGAGATTCTTGAAGAAATGAGAGAGAAGGGTAGAGTGAGTCAATTTCTTGTAGGAATGAGACAGTTGAGTAGAGTGATTCAACATTATGTTTAAACCAGGAGGTGGCTCCAGGACTCACCTTGCTGCGATGTCAATTGAGGCTTATCACTGCGCTCAGTCCTTGTGAGGAGGTAGATCCCCATGAGCAGCAGGAACAAACTCATCGCGCTGAGTACACCGGTCAGCAATTCCATATTCAGCGATAGCATACTGGATGAGTTGTTGCTCTTCATCGCAAACAAGTAGCTAGCGAGTTCTGCCTTTGGATGTCTTTGCGAACTTTTAGGACTTTTATCAACCACCAGGTTCTGTTTGACATCTCTGTCGTGGTCGCCATCTTCTATCGCTTTCAGTCTCTCCTCCACCGCCTCCAGTTCGTTCTCCTCCTCCTCCTCCAGCACTTCCATCTCTTTCGACCTTCTAGTATCGATTATTAGTTCTTCACTCTTGAGTGGCAGTGGAGCTGAAGATGTGTCGCCACTGTCTCCGTAATGGCGCACTGCCATCATGATCTCCACCTGTCAACAATCGAATAAAATAATAGATCGATTAGCCATTTTATAAAACACTTATTGACATGGGCTACTCTTAAATTAATAAAACAAAATGAATCTCATAGCACCCTTTAATCTTTAAAAAACTTTAAAATAGTTGAACAACTAGTTTCGGTGCTATAAGATTCATTTTGTTTGATTCATTTTTGTTTGATCGATATACAATATCGAGACAAGATATGGATATACAGTATCGATACATGATATTGATACAAAATATCGATGTACAATATCAATACAAGATATCGATATGAATAAGAATAGAAATCTAAGGGTGGGCACAAACCAGTTAGTCAAGACAAGACTAGTCACTATTATAGTGAGGTCCACGTTATAATGGCAGTGGATGAAGATAGAAGAATAGCGATGCCGATTTTCTACATTCATTAATAATTATATTATTTCTATACCTTCAAAAACATAATTGGTATCGTTGTGGACCTAGAAAAGGATAGTACCACCGGCTTTGTCGAATGATAGACAAGGATAGCAAAACCAAAGTTGATCAAATACTGTCATTATAACGTGGACCTAACTAGTCACAATAATTCACATGATTGCTTATGAAGCAGCACACACCGATTAGTCATTGTAATTAGACATGTCTTCATAAGCAACTATGTGAAGTATTGTGACTAAACGTGTCTTGTCTTGTCTTGTCTTGCCTAAGGCTAGGAGCACACCAGTTAGTCAAGACAAGATATGATTAGACACGTTCAGTCACAATACTTCACATAGTTGCTTATGAAGACATGTCTAATTGCAATGACTAATCAGTGTGAGTTGCGTCATAAGCGACTTTGTGAAGTACTGTGACTAAACGTGTCTGATAATGTCTTGTCTTGACTAACTGGTGTGCGCCTAACCCAACTACCCTTTTAAAAAAACTTTTAGACATGTTCTGGCTATATAATGCTATTATCAAATCAACTTATCATTCTCAATTCATTATAACTTGATAATAGCATTATATAGCCGAAACATGTCGTGATTAAATAATTTTAAAAAGTGTTCTCAGATTTCTATTTTTATTTATATTCAAAAGTATCTCTAAAGAAAAAATATAAGATATCGATCTACAATATTGATGTACAGTATCGATGTAAAATATTGATAATAATACAATCGAATTAATATTTTTAATATGACCATCATCTCATGAAAGAAAAAAGAAAAGTTATCGATCTACAATATTGATGTACAGTATCGATGTAAAATAGTGTTAATAATACAATCAAATTGATTAATATTTTTAATATGACCATCATCTCATGAAAGAAAAAAGAAAAGATATCGATCTACAATATTGATGTACAGTATCGATGTAAAATATTGATAATGATACAATCGAATTAATATTTTTAATATGACCATCATCTCATGAAAGAAAAAAGACAAGATATCGATCACAATATTGATGTACAGTATCGATGTAAAATATTGATAATAATACAATCGAATTAATATTTTTAATATGATTATCATCTCATGAAAAGACGATGTTCCTCTACTAATAGCTTGACCGCTGCCAACTGAGGTGACTCAGTCCAGGATTAATCGCCTAATTAGCGAAAGATGTGGAAACTACTGTGCCAAGAATAGCCGCTGTTTTCTAGATGCTGAAATAACCGAATGTGTAGGTTTTACAAACGGTAAAACGTGTATAAATCGCGCGTTACGTACATGGATGTTCAAAGCTTGATCGAATAGGGGGTCTGCTGTAATACTTGTAATGAAGACTCTTGTTATCTTTTCAACCAAAAAAGGAATAATTGTACAGTTACCCATCTGTTCCACCAAAAAAGGAATTCTACATTCTAATTTTCTGGGTATTCACTTGATTAAAGTTTAATGTTTTCACTTAGTTCAATCTTCAATATTGATTCTTGTAGAGCTCTCAACTCAAAATTGAATGAAACATTCCCTGATACTGTATATTATTATTAATATCGGGTACCGAGCTTTGCTCTGGAGTACAAAAGCATAAAAATTTATTACGGAAGAATAATTTATAATAATATTCATAGTTCATACAGAAATGTTCTATCTAGTCATAATAAATTGAGATTAATTACCAGAGGAATGCAAAAATTTCCCTCACAAAGGCCCGGTCGCACAAAAGCCGGTTAAGCTTTAATCCTGATTAATTTCACGTGAAAAGATGGTTCTACTCGAATTAATCAGGATTGAAAATAACCCGGCTTTTTTGCAACCGGCATCAAGTACCTGATTGAATGATTACAAAAGATCAACAGCTGAGTCATAATTTTGACACAGTTCCACACACATGAACTCGCTCACTCACTTCCATCATCATCAGACGACGAAATAATATTATCAGCTGTTTTTCCAAAGATGAGTTTTCTCAGGGATGAGACCTAGTGCAATCGAATTTTTATATTATAAACCTACTATGTTCTGAATCTCGTGAGAATCGTAGAGCCGTTTTCGAGATCCGGTGGAATACAAACATATAAACATCTTAACATATAAACAAAAGTTGCTCGTACAATAGTATAGGATAGCATGTGCAATGGACATTTCTGTATTCTCATTATTATGTGGTATCATTATAGTATGTAGTATTATTCAATTAGTGTAAAGTTTGTGCAGTTTTTCTGTTACTTGTGAGGTTCTTATGATGAAATCTGATTCTGAATTAAATCAACTTGTTTAGTGAACATTGGTAGACGAATAGAGTCTCATAGAATACGTTTACATGTTACGAGTGTTATAATTATTAATTTCTTAGAATATTTAAGTTGGGATAATCATTTTCTAATTACAACCTCCAGCGCAGCAATAGCTAACAAAAATTTCTATGTTCACTAAAAAAGTGATGTTCACTCATAATATAATCATGAATGAGTTTTGTAATGCCATGTATTGTAGATTGAATAGTGTATTTTTTGTTTCAGGTTATTTCAAATTCAAATTTGTTCATTCATGAAATATGGCATATTTACAAAGATATGAAAGTGTTATTAATTACATTGCATATTTTCCCAGCATTGATGATTTGTCCGTGTGCAGGGAGGAGTCGTAAATTGTCAGACGTAAATCAAAACTCTATCAATAATAAAAGAAGTAACAAACTATGAATAATAATGAAATTTGGAAGAATAATAACAAAGTTTATTATTTATTCCTTTATTTATATCACATGAGGCTTTCATTTATTTATTTATTATGATGATAAATACTGAGACTAAAGTATTTGAATTGAAGAAATGGAGTTATCATCAGGATAGAACAGAGTTTCAAAGGAAGACTTAAATCCACAGACTTCTTCCTCAATTAATTAGGATAACATTCTCAAAACTCTAGATGTTTGTCTGATAGTTGTAATCCAAACTAATAGCTGGGTTTCTCCACGTTGAAAGCTCAAGTACAGACCTTAGCTCAACCCATTGTTCAGTGGAGGTTTACTGTAGTCGAGTCTATTCTTCATTATCCGCTTATAAATCTGATTTGAAATCGGCAAGGAGTTCGAAAACCTTAATATCCAACATCTTAAGTACAAGGACAACGGAACATTTTAAATATTTCTTTTCTTCTCGTTGAATAGGACCAATCCAGAGCTGCCTCCCTTTTCTCCCAGCATTTGATAAAAAGTTCCAGCGAAAGCCTCTTAGAGTTGTTATCTCGCCTGGAAACGGAATCACGGCGTCTTAAAGGCTCTAGTGGGGACCAAGACTGGGACTTAGTTCTTTCTTGGCAACTTTTCTTCTCCTCTTCCCTCACTTCTTGTCGTGCTCAACATTTTTCGCCAATCTCTTCAACACATTTCTCTTCTTCGGGCATCAGTCATGCAAGCCTTATGGCCTCCAACACAAATCCCTACAAAGAAGTCACAAATAGGCTTTGTTCTGGCACTTGAGGATCAAACTTTTACGAGCTATAATTGGAATTGAAGATAAGTTGGCAATCGGTACACGTAGACAATATCTATCATTCAACTTCAGAATCTTTGCTGACGTCCAGTTGTGCTGGGCATGACAGATATCTGATTCTGTTTCATCTGTAATGAAACGAGATGTTCTTGTAAGTAGCATGGTATCTTTGGTAGGTGCCAATTTCAAAGCTGCTCAAGAGTGGAACGTGAATGATCAGGAAAAGGCATGATACGTTCATGAGTTAGATTTGAGTACCGCCAACGTCCAATATTGTAAACTGCGATTGAAGGAACTTCTGCGATTACATCTGAAAAGCAATAAGAACTTCACTCATGCCAGAAATCGTCAATATCCTATGTGAAATAAATTGTATTTCACCCACTCATGATAAAACAATCTCTAATTTATTTCCTCATATTTCTTTTCTGAATATTTTTGGTGCTCTGAATATCTGTAATATTGTTCTTTCTAAAATATTTGATGAACTCGATCAATTGGGGATTCATATCTTGATGTGGATCAACTATTCAAAAGTCGAATTTCACAATTTTATCCACTCTACATCGATTATGGTAATCTTTCTTTGGTTACATCATGAGCTAAATAAAATCAAATCAAGTTTTATTGTTCACATCGGTACACATCAAATAATTATAGACTACATTGAAAAGCAGCAAAATACAAAATCAAATATTGAGAGAAATAATTATACAATCATGTATAATAAAAAATAATAATGTAAACAATTACTTACAGATGGAATTGAATAGAGAATGGAATTATATATTAATTAGCATTTGAATAAATGCATTCTCTATTTAATTCCATCTAGTTGGCCGCTATGGTTTCGTATAAAATGAGCGCTGCTATCCAGAGATTGTCAGTTTGGTGTAAGGGCAAGCATTCCTGACTATCAATTAGGAGGTACCGGGTTCGATTCCCGGGCTGGCAACTAATTTTTGGATAGTAGTTCTCATCGAATTTCCATCTAGCTGTTAGGCCTGTTGTCAATGTCTGCAGTAGCAGAGGTCCTCGGGGTGATTTGCAGCATTTATTTAGGATTTTCGTTAAATAATGATTATCACTATAATTATATTATTATAAACAATTACTGTTCAAAAAATGCTTCATGGAGCCCTTGTCCGTGAACAGGAGTTAAGATTACTAATGTAACGTTACGCTTAGTTTTTAAGCATTTTTAAATTATTGTTTCACTGAGGTTACATATCAATGAAAATACTTATATGACGTGCTTCGAAAATATCAAATAAGTCATAAACATAACCTTTTTTCGGACAATTTCTATCCAAATTTGGGAAAGGAACAGGTTTGGGATTCAGTTGAGAATGATATTGTAACTATCAATATATAAATAAATAGGTAAATATTGGTTGTAGTTCTATGAACCTTTGCAACGATTGAAATGAATTTTACAACACTTCACGTGGAACAAAACTTTTGTACAAATAATTAATTCCACTACCCAAGTAGTTCATCCATTCATGAGTTTGTATCGTGAGCTTTACTGTAAAAAGTAATGCTATCATATAACATATCCTTCTTCAATGTCCATCTCCTTGAAATAGTTTCCATAATTAAAATGTAAGCGTTCCTTATAAAAACTTCAATGCTTCCAATCCAACCAATGATGAGAGTTACATTGAAAAACGAGTGAATTTAAGAACTAAAATTTTTAGTTTAGTCATTAGTTTTGGAGTGTTAATTGGACTTTTTGAAATGAAAAGTGAAATCTAACCTCATTCTTTTTTAAAACTTTTATTTGTAAAAATTTGGGAGAAGACAGTTTTGGGCTATGCCTGTTGTCTTCTCCCAATCATATTTCAATTATGATTTGTGATTGTAAATGAAATAAAAAACAAATAATCTCACCACTGACACAATACCATTCTGATAATATTAATATTATTTTATTATTAATATTAATATTATATTAATATAATATTAATATTAATATTATTCTAATAATATTGAGAATATACCATTCTCAATACCATCTGACCATTTACACTAATGAAATGTTCAATGTTCGTTGTACACTACACAGGAAAAGTTCCAGTATTTTATTGTATTGTGTATGAACTGATTCTCCATTTTCAATTAACTGTATTATAATTTCAAAATTATTGAATCATCTAACAGGTACGAATCATTCAAAAATGCTTGTGATATTGCATTACTATAACTTATGGAAGGTAATAATATGAAAACAAATGGTACGATGGGCAATCAACGAGTTCTGAGAATATCCCTCCCCTCTTCCTCCACCAATTCTCCCAGGAGCAGGTCATGTTATTTAAATAGGTCACGTCTCTCAACCAATTCCAGGAGCTCACGTATTATATGAGAAGGTGGCGGAAAAATGAAAGTAAAATACATTTGTTCGCGAATTCCTCCCTTTGCTCACATTTGTTTCAAAGTTCTGTAAGAGTTTCTGCCGCTCATACATTCGGCGCTGTAATTTTCCCGAACACATTATTACAGAGCACGTCTACAATTTCATTTTCAGAGATAAACTCCAGTTTTCTTCTGTCAATAGGAAAGAGAGAAGATAGGATTCGTTATGCGTCGCAATACAATAATGATAAGAGAAAAACGTGGAGGCCATTACTATGTATTGCCTTTGTAGTGCGCTTTTCATCGAAAGCTCCAAGTTTAAATTGTCGTTTTCAAGTATTCCTCCCCGTTGTAGCATTACTGTCGGTTATTTCTTGAACGCAGATATCTCTTTATTGTTATCTTCGCCATCTGAAACGAGCCGTTGTCGTCTGTTGAAATGTTTATTGTATACATGACGACTGGAAAAGGCGAAAGGATACGACAACGTTCGTCGTATTCCATCAATTCCGGAAAAATAAAACTGTGAACCATTTTTCTCAAGTACCGCAGTTAGGAACGTTATTTCAGATCGACAATTGCTCCGAGTATTAACTGAAAACGCTCATTGTGATGAATAAAATCTACGTAATGCATCGTTTTCAAACAGAATTGCTCCAAATCTTCGCATTCAAAGTACCTCATTTTCCTGCACATTATTTCTTTAATTGGCTTCTCTGAGTGCTCAAGACGTCTAATGGTATCTCGAATTGTTGCAATGAATTAATTTCTAGATAGTCATTTCTCTCGAAAGACATTATCTCCCGTCTCTGTTTTTCCGATGGTGTAGTCACAAGAGTAATAAATTAATAAAGATTCGAAAATTAAGATCGAATGTGAATTTTTAACAATGAATAGACTTAATCAGTAATTATTGCTTTGGAAGCAAATGAATAAGTAAGTAAGTAAGAACTAGTAAATTATTTGAAGACTATTCGTAATTCAAAGACAATTAAAATCAGCCACTGAATTGGACTTGGCTGCTTTAAGCATTGAATTCAAGATTCTTTTTATTATTATAACTTTCCAACATTGAAATATCCCCTAATTTGAATTAACAAAATAAGAGTATTCAAATCTAGTGTTCCAAGTATCTGAGGAGTGATTATGTTTTTCGTTTCTTCTCATCTCTTATCCACAAATTCTCTGTAAATTCTTTTATTCTTTATTGCTTCATACAATAAGAATATCATAAAAATATCGACTTTTCTTATCTGCAGGGAAAACAATGTTGTGTCATCCAAACATTTTAATCATTCCATTCCATTCAAACTGAATCGTACAGAATTCTGTACATCAATCTCGAAAGTTCCAACTTAAGAATAGAATAGAATAGAATAGAATAGGATATTTTTATTTGTCCAAGAACAATTACACGATTGCATGAGACATTGTCAAGATAGTTATAATACATTACAATTACATCTTAATATATTTCTATACAATATAAGTCATAATAACATCAAAGTATACATTTTTTAAAAGTCAAAAAAATGAATAAGTCACTAAAAATTGAATGTTACAAGGGAAATTGCGAAATGGGATCAATTGAATGCAAAAGAAGTAACAAAGACCAATTGTAGTGAGACTGGAAATTTGTAGAATATGAACGAAATGATATGGAAAGAGCTCTAAAGTGAGAAAAACCAGTGAAGTTCATTAGTTGCGGTAAAATAAGGAAGAAGGTTAGGTTGATTCGCCATAGCTTTTGAATATAAATAGAAATTTATAATATATTCATTTCAATTTATTTATAATAAAAGAGAAATATGTTGAATATAACTGAAACTACAAAATATAAGAGAACAAAATAATGTTAAAATTCAAGCATGGAACTCACCTGAACATGGAACTGAGTATCGGGCCACAGCGATAATGCAACACACGTGGATGTTGTGATGAGGTTTCCTCTCAAACCACCACCGGCCACCTCCCACGTCACCAGGTACAATCCATGCGGTTTCCTCGACTCCCAGGCCACCTCAGCAATCACCACCGCCTCCTGGTGAATCACGGACACCTCCCGCAGGTGCCATCCGGGGCCTTCCGCCGCGTTCGGCACCGCATCCTCTTCCTCTTCCGGTCCGTAAATGGTTACCAGTCCATCTTTCCCGACCACGAGGACTCTGACCATGCCTCCGGTAGGGATCTTGGCGGCGAGGTCGAGGGTTTGCGTGATCTGTCGCCAGGAGCTGCCCGGGATGGTGAGTCGCCGCATCACTAGATACACCCAGGGTCCCTCCAGCTCGGGCGCGGGTGCCGGCCATCTGGTTTCCTCGCCGTCTCTTTTTAAGACCTCTTCACCGCGTCGAACTAACACGGGAGCTCGCTGCGCTCCGCTGTCCGCTTCTGATGCGAACTGGCAGGCCGCTTCACAGCCGGGACCCTGCAACAATAAAAAAAATATATTGAAACTGGAAGTGTTGAATGGTTTTGGAAGAGAGTTTCCCACAGTACGGATGGGATTCGTACAGGATTGAAATGGAGGATTCTAAGGTCCGCCGCAAAGTAGACCCACACTAATCCACGAAAAGCAACCCACGCCATGGGATGTTTTGTAAACCATTGCTAGGCTTCTCCAGACATGTGTTTAATAAATGCAATGAATGATCCACTTGTCAGTTGATTGATTATGGATAATACTATAGCAATGGTTTACAAATCATCCCCCGGCGTTATTTTCGAAAGTTACAAATTAAGTGAATTTTGAAATTGACACTCTTTTCATAAGGTTTCATCCAAGGTACCTAGAATAAATTTGGTTTTTCATACATTTGTATTCTAGGTACATTGGTTTCATCTATTTTTCTGAACAATCGATGATTGGATTTCATTTTTCTATCAAAATTATTTGATATATTTGTTCCTCTTCTCTAGGAAATTCCAAAAAATTGTTTAAGATATTGAGCTACCTACTTGAACTACTTGAATAAAACTCTTGATGTCTTAATGTATTCCAATCTTCTTGAAATCAATGATTGTTCAAAACCAATACTGGTCCCTCGTTATTGCAATAGATATGATATTGCTGTGAACATTTAACGATAGTATTTATATATATTTTGGAAGAGGATGCATTATATTCATGGCTAGGATTCATGATAAGTAAAAATGATTGAAGGCGATTATTGATCAGGAATGAGGAATAATCATTCAGTTCTCCAATTGGTGATAAAAGTCTCAATAAAGCTCATAAAAATAATGGAGAAAAAATTGAAAAATAAGATCTTGGTTTCTTATAACTACTACCCACCATAGGGAAAGCATACAAGAGTATTATTATATATTATATTATACTAATACAATGCTACTACCTGCTACATAAGCACTGCAGAGGTGAAAATGAAGTAAGAAACACAACACTCATTAGAAACACCAAATAATGATCATAAACTATATTATTTTTTCAAAACACATCCCAACTAACAACGACCTCTATGGATGTGTTGTTAAGATTGGAATCAGTCTTGGAAAAATGGTACTCCACTGAGTCATCATTCTACTATCAATCATCGGTTACATGGTACTATACTGATTCCCTCATAGATGAAAATAGCTCAAAACCTCCAAACACAATTTATTGTTTTACATTTTAGTAAAGTGAAATCATAACTTTATTTTGGACTTTTAAAATGTTATCTAAATTTGGTAAAGAAATAGTACAAGGAGTATCCTAAGTTTTTCTCTCCCGATCAGTGCTTCTTTGTAAAAAATAAAAATATTGAGGACAATTAATCAATATGATAGTACAGTATCATTTATACTTATGATGGTATATATGATTTGTAACACCAGTAAATCAATAAATGAGGTGGAATATGATGC